>NC_136010.1:25483979-25553979 GCF_048128805.1 Centroberyx gerrardi | reverse complement strand
ACTAAGCGTTACCTGACTGACTGACTGCCTGACCTGAATTTGCCTCGTGATGCCCTCGGCTGCGCTGTGGGAAAAACACCACAGCAATGAGCGCTTAGCACCAAAAATGACAAAGAGACAAAATTTAAAAAAACAAGGATCTCGCAGATTGCCACTTTAAATGCCACAAATAAGCAGGCATGCAGACTTACTGCAATACACACATGGACAGACTGATAAAAAGAATGCTGTAGGCAGTTTTTTAAGGCTTTGAGGCCTTCGTTTGGCTTAATATTTGGACTTGGCATTATTCTTGAGCTGCAAGTTATTTCTCATATCATCACCCGCACAAATAAATACTGCATTTTTCATGAGCTGTAAAAGTCAATTTGCCAAGCATTAAAACAGCATCTCTCAACAAGAGTAACAGTTGAACTGCCCAGTCCCCTGAATGCATCGCAGCTCCGCCGTGAATAAACCGACATTTATTGAAGCGAGACCGAGCGAGAAAGCACAAACCAGAGGATGAGCGTCAGATTAAGGCTCCCAGTGTGCTGCGTTTCCTCGTGTTGTCTTTGTGAAGCGCTATCATTAGGGAGCTCAGGAGAATCTAAGTCTAATTAGGCTGTTTAGTATGGAGCCGGGAGGACAGAGGGGTAGACTGAGTCCAACTCTGCTGCTGCCTCCGAGCCCCTCAGAGAGACACTTTTAATGAGCTTCAGGCTGTGTGTTTACTAAGAGACCCTCCCCTCTCTCTCATTTACTCTCTATGTCTCTCTCTCACACTCTCTCTCTCTTATTTCTCTCAGCTTCTCACCCGCTCCGTCTCTCTTTCCAGCTCTTTCACACAGGCAGGGATGCATGTGCACCGTATCACAAGCGCATACATGCATTGATATATGTGAATGCACAACTCTCTCTATTTCTTCCCCATAAAACACACACACTACACACACTACACACACCCTTCAGGCTCGCCTACGCGCCACTGAACACACTCAGCCTGCTTTTCATTGGACTTTAATTTCCAGCATTGATCGACCGCATTTCAGCACCGCGCCGCCGCCGCCACCGCCGCCACCGCCACCGCCACTTCTCTCTATTTTATAAGCATGTGGAAAAAGTCAACCAGGCTGTGGACCAGTAAGTAGGGAAAACTAATCAACTCCGCATTAATTAATGGTAATGAAAGGGCTTTTTGTTGACAGGCTGCAGTTTTGGTGAGAGTGTTTTAGAGGAGAGTTGGAGGGTCCGCCATCCTCAAGAATCTTCTTTTTAGTGTATAGGCACACAGAAGTAGAGCTGAACTGGAATCGGAGTTAGAGAAGATAGAAAGGATGCTTAACTGGTATGAACACCAGAGAAGAAGAGCGCAGTACAAAGTCCATTGTACTTAGCTACAGTTACAGCGACTAGAATAGAATTTGTTTCATCATTCCAATCACCAAGGTATTTGTGAGTCATGTGACTTTTGTTTACAAGCCCTTGTTGGGTTGTAATTGGGAAGTATGAACTCAATGAAGTCAATTTAGAGCCACAAGTGTGTCCCATACACATTTATCATGCATGAACACAACCGGCCTCCCTAAGCATGAATGGAAGGTAATCTCCTCATGACTAAACATCTACTAATGTCAATTATGAAAATGCTTTCTATTACCCACTGTTTAATTGTGGGAGCGTGTGGTTTCATAAATGATAAACAGAGTAATTTTTTCCTCCTTTCCTGGTGATGCAAAGCTTATGAGTTACTCATTGTACTCATTCAACTGGTGATTTATTTTCGCTCATGCACAGTCATGAAAAACAACTGATGTATAACAACACTGAAGGTAAAAATGGTATAAACCTGAAGGCTAAATTCACAAAACCTGAATAGTTAGAATTGGTATTCCCATTATAATTAGATCAGTGAATGAGCTCCGAAAGTTGATGTGTTCCAGTGGCAAAGTCATCTCATTGACAGATAAATAATATCTATGGAAGTGCAGCTCAGTTATGCCAAAAAATACCATGATAAATCATTAAGAACACATGAAGAAATAGCTGTATATGAGCATCAGTCCAGACTTCATTTTGCTATGCTAGGCTTTCCAAGCATGAGGAACTGCTGACTATGAGATGTCAACATCCATCTTCTTCTACTCATAAACCCTTGCATTTTGGGGTGGTTTCCTGTAGTTGGTTGGGATTACGTTCTCTCTCCTAACAAACCTCACCTCAGTTCTCCTGTTAGAGGACAGAGACTCGCATTTTTAAACGTCTTGGTGCCGTTATTTGGTGCCACAAGAGTTCAAATGGCGTTGTTCTCACCTGGCCAAATTAACCAAACTAAAGGAGGAAACACTGCAGTTTGAATTAATGTCCTCGGTGTGAACATGCCCTTCATTTGAGCTGGTAATGCCTGATCTACTAGTGGATATGGAAATGGACAGGCATCGTTTTGAATGAAATCCATTACTAGCCATCATGAAACGTGCTTCCTTCCTAATGCCTAATGGATGTCGTGAAATGACAGCGGAGAGGCTTTGACATCATGTTAAAGGAAAGGGTACGGTGGTGGCCCTGTCCACCCAGGTTGCTAAGCCCACTAGTGGGTGATAACGCTAATTGACAGTTGGTTTGTTCCACTGCCTGAGCACAATAGGTCACCTTGCCATCTCTGAAGGTAAAATGGTAGAAGGGTGTAGCCTTGGGACTAGAATGTAATGACAGCCCCTCAGGCAGCTACATTGACCAGGGATTGGTTCTCCCCCTCCTCTTTTCTTCTACTTTTTCTACCCTTCTTCTCTCACATTCCCACTCTGTCCATTTTTTCACAGACTTGTCTTCTTCTCCTCTGGGCTCTCCCATTCCTTCCTTCCCCAGCTCCTCGGTCTCTCTCCCCCCTTCTCACGTTCCTCCCTTGACCTTCTCGCTTCTCCTTCATCCTTTCCTCATTTTACCTCCCCTTCGCCCCTTTCTCTCCCTCTCCTCTTTCCTTACATCCCCCCCTCTTCCCCATCTCCTGATTCCCCCAGCTCCTTGTTAGGGCAGGCTCAGGTGGCTCAGGGAGGCTGAGATGGATGAGGTGTCGGCCCGGCGTCGACCCGACGGCGTCCTGAAAGAGCGGCGGGCGGCCAGCGTCCCCCTGGCCTGTCACGTCGAAACCAAGCGTGGTGACAGCTATACACTGCAGTCCCTTTGGTTGGAGGTACAGAGCAGTGCTGCTGTAGCCTGGGACAGATCATACAAGGTTTCTACTGGAGAGCGCAGCAGGGTGTATGTGCTAAAAAATAGCTTTGAACTTGAGCTTTGACATTGAATCCAAATGAGATGGATTAGTGCTTTTCAGCAAATTCAAAAGTTGCACCTACATCACATTGCAAATATAGGTTTCTGATACAAGGTGTTGATGTCTACACAACATGTGGACTGTTGTACACACTCATTGTCAAGATTTGTCACACCGGATCCGAAAACTTTTGACTGCCCACCGCACAAGCTTACTTTTTCATGAATTTGGGGGGGGAGCAATTACTTTCAAAATCAATGTTCTCCTTGAGTATTCTGCCTATTTTTGATGCATTTAAAGTGATAGATTAAAAGCCTTTATGTAAAAGTTTTAAGAGGAGCAACTTCTACTTTATAATTTAAATTGTCAAACCTTTTCCTCCCTCTTTGCCTAAATCAATTCCCGGCATTTTTACCCACCTCAATATTTTATAAAGCGCCTTGATACACACATAAATAAAATCAATGTTCCATTTTCCACTGAAGTGCTTTTCGAGAGGTGCATTTTATTGCTAATTAGCAGTAGCAAAGAAAAAGAAAAAAAAAGTTTCAGAATGGAGAAGGAGAAAAAAAACATTGCCAACCCCACTTCTAGAATGATGATGTTTAGCCTCCCTAGAAACCGCCAGCTCTAAACAGCTATTGATTTGCTAATTGCCTTCACTTTCAATTCCATTGTTCCTTAAGGTGGTATTTAACCCCAGTGACATGGCGTATTTACTGAGAAAAAAACACTAAACATCTTAGCCTCCGAGGAGCAGGGTGTTCACGCCGCAGTCAAGACCGGAGTGCATTCTCTACCTAAACTTTTAAAAGGATTAGAAAATACGTGTGTGTGTGTGTGTGTGTGTGTGTGTGTGTGTGTGTGTGTGTGTGTGTGTGCGCACGCATGTTTGGTTTTACCATACATTTGCCATAGTTTGGAGTTATTGGTATTGGACCTAAACTTGGGTCAGTTTCTTCAGGGTTAACCCATGACTCTAAACCCCATGCAATAGTACATGGCATGCCCTACTATGTCTGTAAATCTAAGGTCTCATCTGATTTCCTGGTCAAAAATGACATTATATGAATGAATGAATGAATGAATGTATACATTATATGAATTATTCATATAATGTAGCTCAGTGATACTGTATAGTGATACAAAGTTAGCTGGACTTGAGGAAACCACACACTGCTCAGGAAAAAAGGAAAAAATCCTTTTCACAAAGGCATAGTAAAAATATATTTATTTTTATTTCTCATCACTTATGCTCTAAATATTAAGGACGAAGTGCAAAAGCGCTATACAAACGCAGCTCAGTGATATTGTGATTATACAAAGTTAGGTAATCTTTGGCCTCTGGTCTAACATGATCTCATAAAATTTGGTGAAATGAGCACTAAGTCTGAAACTCAGGTTTACACAAATTATTTGAAGATTACATTCCTCGACCATGGATTGGACATGGCATTTTCACCTAAAGGTTGGTTAACGGTTAAGTTTAGGCAACTAAAACAACTTGGTTAAGGTTGGGGAAAAGCTTTTGTCATGGTTAAATAAGAAAAACTTTACCTATACCCCACCTCCCCCCAACCACAACACCCTTACTTTCCACTGTGCTACTTCAATGTGAGACTACTGCCTGTTTATAGTCGTGCCTCCTTCAGGTAACCCTTTTGTGCTGGGAACATGAAATTCTCTCACTTTTCATGCACAGAGCACGTAATTGCATAACAAAACTGTATGCTTATTACACCAAATCAGGCTGCTCTGGTCAGCCCCAGTCTGTAAAAAACACACCAATGCAAACAAAAATCAAATAATATATGCGTTTAATATATACTTTTTTCTTAATACACCTTATCCTCATGTAATTTATAATCATGTAACTAAAAACTATATGTAATACAATTCTGTGTATCATTATATCTGATTTATGGCAGTCTAAAATATGGGTAAGTAAAAAATAAAAAGGTCAGTAAGCTGAATTTCGATAGATTTACCTTCCATTACATCCCTGATCTACACACTGATCTTTGCATGTGGCTGAAGTTAGATTTAAGGGGATAAAAGGTGCAAATTAAAAAGGTTTTATTAGTTTGCTCTGTGGGATGTGAGAACTTCAACGCTCAATATCTCAAATTTACTCTGAACACAGACCGAACATTAGAGCACCGAGCTCCCACTGATGTGAGCTCACTGGTGTCCCACGATAAAATTAAGATTGATCTCATTACAACAACTCATTTAGAGGCTAAGACTTAATCAATAGTAACTGTTTAGTACAAGGTTTTATTAGCCTCTGGGCAATTCGCTGCCTTGTCCAGCACCTCATTATGTTTGCTGGACCTCTTGTAAGATCATACACTTTACACTTATGTCAAATTTCTGAGCATTAAATGTGAAATATGGGGATTGAATATTAAAAAAAAAAACACACAGGCAGAATATGATGTGCTGATGCCAATTTTTTTTTAATCACTTGGATTTGAATGTATATCCATTTCCTGAACTGACTTGAATTAAAAATACAAACAAGAATATATTTTAGCATCTGAATTTGTGGCCTATGCAGATATTTTTGAAGAGTTTGACTTTTTAGAGTTTTTAGAACTTTATAAGCCCGTCACAACTCAAAACACAAGCCTGTTTTACTCCAAATATACGTCTTTGCATTTACGTATGTACGTTTATAAGTCATGTTTCGCTGTCACACACTGTCAGAAAAAAATCACAGAGAATAGATTTAAAGCCACCATGAAATGAGAAAATTACTTTTTCACCTTGTTAGCCAATTGTCCATATCATAATCTATATAATAACAAATGAAAAAAAATTTTAAAACTTTTACTTCCTGGAAAACAGTGTATGTTTAGTGGTTACTTCATGGCGTACCATCTTGTTTCAACGGATAATATGTCAAATTCTGGAAGCAAGACACAATAGAAATGCTGTTTCTTTGTGACTTTAATTTTTTAATTCATTATATCAATAAAGCCAATTGTGGGGCAACAGTGTTTAAAGTGGGGGCACCAAAGATTGAGCTTTTCACCCCGTGCCTGCTTGATTTGCCTGCTTGATTCTCTGTGTTTCTTCCCCCTGTGGCCCCTGATCACGAAGCTCACACTGATCCCACAGTGCAGCAGCTAACCAGCTAACTTGATCTCACCTCTCAGTAGGAACAAAGGTATGGCTCGCAGCCCTCTGAGTGTGTGTTCTCATGAGGGAGAGAGAGAGAGGGAGGGAGAGAGAGAGAGAGAGAGAGAGTACAGGCTCGCTGCTCTGATCCTGTTGGCTCGAGATGGATCTGGAGCCTCATGCTGCAGCTGGCACACTGGCAAGCCTTCTACTGCCAACCGTGTGTGTGTGTGTGAGAGAGAGAGAGAGAGAGAGAGAGAGAGATTGGACACCTACCGCTAGTGTGTGTGTGTGTGTGTACGTGCACGACACACATGCTTGCTTAAGAGACAAAAACCGCCAACCGCCAACACCCAGGGATTCATTTCACTATCAAATATTGAGTGCATCAAACATTCGAGGTCTCCTATATGAAAGTAACTCCATGCTGCAGTGGAGAGGAAAAATATATGAAGCCACTGCCAAGCTGCTGTTTTCTCTCTTCTTTTAAATCCAAATGATACCTGATCATCACACGCAGCCATTGTTTTTTTAACTGAAATTAAAGAGAATGATATAATAACTACTGTGGCACTGTTAATAAAATCCTGGCCCCAAATAATAGGCTGTCTTCTAAAAGTCTGATCCAGTTACAAAAATTACTACTGCTACATTTCCTGTAAAAACAGCTTGTTTCAGCATGCATTACACATAATTTCATTGCATGTTGTGTCCAGTATATGCTGATCATATGACTTAGTTTGGGTTCAGTGTATGCATTATTCAAATTTGTCAATTGGGTGTAATGTGCAGGCAGAGTATTAAAAGCCTGTCCTCAATAATGGCTATCAGAAGTTTTACGGTAATATAAAAATTTGTTAACAGTGACTTCATGAACTCTCTCTTGCCACTGTACCTGTAATGGGCCGAGTACTTCGAGCTGTGACCAAGTTTCATTCGAACAAATTAATAATATAATAAAGTGAATCTGTTCATTTTCGGGGGCTAGATAGTTGAACACTGGACAGTTTTTATTTAAGCAATAAAACATACGAGGGAGTGCGCCACAGTTCATCGCAGCAAGAATGTTATTCACCACATGTCACTTTGAATGGTCTGTTGCTTTTATAACTTTTTGTCACAATGCTACATTATCCTTAGAAAACTTTAATGGCAGACAACTTTTTAAGGGCACCATGAAATGCAACAGTTACATTATACGATGATGATGATGTTTCAGGCAGGCAGTGTTAGCCTACTGTCTTTGTCTACTTTCCGTCACCCCCGACTCAAGCTGTCACTACACATTTTGAGTTTTGAGTAAAGTATAACGTAATACAAGTGCGGTCATTGACATATGTTTCTGTTTCTGTTGTTAGAAAACTGCACGACCATAAAAAGTGACTTGATTCATGGTCAGAAAATGCTAGCAGAACAGGAGTTATGACAGAAGGAGTAAGACAAAAACGATAGCCAACAAGCTAACGTTAGCACCCGGTAACATATTCAATCTTTGTCGCCTTTAAACAGTTTTGAAAATGCCAAAGAGTTGCTGTGCACATTTCTGCACTGTAAATATACAATTTTTTCCAAAAATATATGCTAACATCACAATATGCAACCAGCTTTTGTTAGCTGTAATTAGCCAGTTAGCGTTTTAGTGGTTTAAGACCAGTGGACTTTGGTCATAAACCAATTACTTTGTATTTAATCGTCAAATCCAATAAGTGAGCACCCATATTAGTGTTTGATGTCAAAATAATAACGCAATTTTGTTAACTATAAACGCTGCATGTATTACACTGTGTAGAATACATACAGAACAGAGACTTAAGTGGACATCAAACATTAATATGGGTGCTGACTTATTGAATTTGACGATTAAATACAAAGTAATTGGTTTAAGACAGTATTTCTACCTATTTTCAAATCTTGCGCTTTTATTTTGAAGGCTAAACGGCCAAACCAAAAGTCTTGTTTCTGCTAATTTATGTATTTTGAAATAACAGCTTGAGTGGCGATTTCAGCTAAATAATGGTGTAAATGTCGGTCTTTTTCAAGTCACTTTGGGATGTTTTGGCTTCCGGAGACTTACGCTGGACGAGTTTCAGATGTGGGAGGTGAACATCAGCATGAAAATGATGGTTATTGAGTTTTTATCCCGAATCGTGCTCAACTCACCTGAAGCCAACAGTCCTTGTTTTCAATAAGTCACATTTATGAGATCCATTTACTGTGAATTCATGCATTGTAAATAGGGATGCAAATTTTAAGAAATGTCCTTAATTGATCGTCAGTCATGTTAATGACCAATTAATCAATTAATCATTATGTAAAAAACAGCTTTTGACATGGAAAATAGAAAATACAAAATGTGTGTTTTTACCTCTGTCTTTAGGCCTACTCAACAAGTTAATCAACCAAGCATAATTCAAAAGATTAACAAATCGGGATTAAAAAATCCCGATTCGGGATTTATCGATCGTCGATTAATCATTAACATCCCTAATTGTGAAATTCAGAAATGATCATACAGGAATTGCTTCATACATATACATATATAGTCAACTCCAGAATTATTGTCACCCTTCATGAAAATGAGCAAAATTTATTGTATAAAATAAATAAAGAAACTGTATTGCTTTCATCATTTCCTGTTTCACTGGGGTCAAAATATGAGGTTGCACACATGTAAAATCTATTTGTCATCCATCACTTTGTGGAAAATCAAAGGGCTTTCAACTCAGAGGAGGCAGATAGTAAAATACCACTAAGCACAGTCAGGGCAATAATCAAAAAGTTTTAGAAATGTGGAACAGTTGCAAATTCACCAGGAAGAGGACGCATGTGCATATTGTCCCCATGAACAGTGAGGAGGATCACAGTTTCACAACTGCACAGTTGAGTGGGATGCTGAGGTTATCAAGTGTCAAAATCAACAGTTAGACGCCTCCTCCATGTCAACAAGCTCTTTGGAAGGGTTGCAGGAAAGAAGCCCTTACTGAGTGCAACCCATAAACTGGAGCGCCTGAACTTTGCCAAGCATCACTGGAACTACAATTGAAATTGTGTGTTGTGGTCAGATGAGACCAAAATGGAACTTTTTGGCCATGCACACCATCGGCATGTTTGGCGACAAAAGACGACTTTGACACATTGCATGTGTTGCATGCGACCGACCGACCGACCGACCGACCGACCGACCAAAACTTAAATCCGATTGACTCCAGATTTAAGTTGTTATAGTTGTTGTGTTCTAGTGGTTAAAAGGTTTATTTTGGAGTGGAAAATGCAGAAATCGGACATGTAATGACCCGGAAGCGGTATATTTGTTTACAAGTAGAAAACGGTGGTAAGTCTGTCTCGTCTTAGCTCTTGCAGTATTCCTGAACACTAATATTAAACCGTGAACGGAACTTCTTTAAAAATGTAAAAGAAATAAAAAAATAATCGATTGCAAAGGATTACCCAATCAGCCAATAGATCCCGCCTCATTCACTTTGATTGACAGATGGCTGAGACATTATGAAAAGTGTTATTATGAAATAAATGAGGAGCAATGAAAAAAGAAACAGGTAAATAAAATAACCACTTTGAAAAATGTAATTCTAAATAATATTATCATGTAATTGAAAATAAATGCCATTTGAAAAATAAAGTTTTTATGAAATAAAAATACAATTAAATATAGTCATGTTATTATGAAAACAATAATTATGAAATAATATTATTTATTATTAAAAAAAATATTATTATTATTATTATTATTATTATTAGGAACAATTATTAATTTATTTCTGTATTTATTTATGGAATTATTTATTTCACTGACACATATTTATTTATTTAATTGTGACTGTTTTGGTCCTCCATAATTCCACCCTCGGATACTTTTACACTGTTATCAACAATTTGTGCATTCCAGGAGTTATTTTGTTTTCTACGTTTCCCAGAATGCTTTTCGACAAACCCCAGAGGGGGCGAGACCTTGTTCCGTTTACCAGTGGGTTGCATGTGACTGGAATAATGTTAGGTTGACATTGGCTCTTGAAAGAAGCCCTCGCTCTTTGATTCAGAGGGACTGACACCAAAACCTGACGTTTACCATTGATGTTTTAGATTGCTGAAACATTTTCTGAAATCAAACTCCATAGTAGCTGCTGGAAATATCTGAACGTGACGTCATGTCGTCTACGTTTGGCCAGTTATCAACGGGAATAAGAAAAATACACCACAAAACAACAAAATGGATCCAGGAATAGAAGCTACATCGCTAATAGCTGTTTTATTTTAAAGCGTTACAGTTTTTTCAATGCATTTCAATACGCTGAAATCACTTTTTTTTTAAGCTGCAGTGAAAACACAGTCGAGCCCCAGTCTGCCATTCTCTCTCATGTCTCGCCATAAGCAGGGTGAAGACCCTGGAGGAAACCCTGTTGATCTGTAACCCTGGTTATTCCAGACAGACCTCCACCCCCCTCCCCCCACCAGCATTCAACTGGAAACCTCAATGCACCGGTGTAATTATGGCCAAACAAATCCCCTATGTACAACAGTATATCTGGGAGGCAGGCCACACATAACGCCTACACAATCAGACGCAATCAAGCACACACACACACACACACACACACACACACACACACACGCAAGCAAGCATCCATGGATGGACGCAAACGCACATATGCATACACAAAAAACACACGCTCATGCATATGTAGGCACACAAACGGATACGTGTATGGGCTGCACACACAACTATGGAAGTCTATATGGATGAACACACACCGTGCGAGGGGTGTAATGGCATGCTAATCAATGCAAAGCCCTTGATGTAGTGGAGCAGATGGCCTGAGGATGACTGGCACGGGGCTGACAGGTACACACTCCTCTCTCACTTTCTCCACCTCATTTTCTCTTTCTTTCTCTTTATCTCGCCTTTCTCTCTCTTTCTCTGCTTCAGTTTCTCGTTTTCTCCCCCCTCTCCCTCTCTAGAATTTGTTTTTTCTCCCTCTCTGCCGATACCTTCTCTTCCCCTAATCCCGCCGTTTCGTCCTCTTTCATCACTCTGTCACTTTCCGTTACTTTTTTATTCATTCCCTAAAGTCGATATGAATAATCAACAACATGCAGGGAGCAGTTGGAGCGCTGCTTTGCCTCTGAAGTAGTAAATAGTAAATTGTCTGATGTCGAAAGGGCAGCTCTTCGCTGAATCCAAATTAGAAGCCAACAGGAATTATGGTACAAGGTAAAAGCAGTAAAAACAAAAAACAAAAATGTCAACACCTTTTATGCAGAGAAATTTTAAAAGCCTCCTTTTTAATGGCATATAAATATTTCAACTTTCTCCATCAGGTTGCTGTGTGTTTTTTTTAAAAAGACGTTTAATAAAGTTTCCTTTGAATTGGAGCACGGTTTTATGAGTGTAGGTCATGAAGGTGCAACAGTCGTGCTTCAACATTTTCAAGGCTGCCATGTGGGTGGTGCTGAAGAAGAAGAAAAATAAGTTATTCTTACATGCCCACCACATGACTCATATCACATAATAGAGGGTGACAATATTTCATCAATAAGACAATAATCTCTTTCGGTCCCTTTCTCCCTGTACGCACAATATAGTGAAGAAAAGTTTGCAGATGTACCTGTACTCTCTCACTCTCGCTCTGTAGAGCCTTCTTTCTTTTTTATATACCAGTGACAATATTTTGCAAAACATATCACTCCCTTAGTATCAAGATAATGTCACTTGATTGAAGGTAATTCTTAAAACCAGTTGATTTGATCGACTTCAATCTGTTCATACTGACACATAAACGGCATAACGACATAAACAGGAGCTCACAATGCAAAGGAACAGTATAACACACTTGCGTCACTCCACACTCCCTATACAGACTATGTTATATGTATACAGTATATTTATCACCCTACATACTGTATGTAAATTCAACATTCAGTATTATGCTTATAGCTATAACATTACTGTAACTCTATGCCCATGCACTGTAAGGCTTAGCACTTATTCCACATAATCCCTCCTACTCAGTATAATAGTATGTTGTTCCATCGCACTGCCGAACTCTCACCCACGGCTGCAAAATATTGCGTGCCGTGCATGATTGCACATAATGATAGAATGCTTTTTTTTGTATTTCTGTGTAGAGATAGAATAATAATGCGATGGTATATTGATCTCCCTGGAAGGGTGATCAGAGATCAGGTTCACGTTCAGAGAAGCTCTTCTGTAGCTGGTAGGGATTCAGGGTGGGAGTCACCCCGCTGCCACAAAGAACGAGGTCCCACCGAGATTTGAACTCGGATCGCTGGATTCAAAGTCCAGAGTGCTAACCATTACACCATGGGACCAGATGTACAGTTTGAACTCTGTTGTATGTCCTGCACTGCAGTGTGAGGTGCAAGTTGCCCCTGTGATGTAGTATTAGGCTACTTGGTGAACAAAGTGATTATTTTTGTGTGTGTGTGTTTGGGCAGGATAGAGTAGGGACGCAGCTGCTGAGTATGGGAAGCCAAAAGGGTCACAATTCCCCTCTCATCAAAAAACTTTTGGCTTTTCGTAGCAGAGCGAAGTGTACAGACTAGTACACCTCCACTGAAAAATTGACCTGTGGTGTGGTGTGAATCAGGTGTTCGGGAGACAATCAATATTCCTGTGTGCCGTGCTTCTCTATTGCTTACCTCCCCACTGTCTTTCTCTCCTTCTCACTCCTCTCGTTCCCTGCTGTGTTGTCTTCTTATACCAAGCCCCCCAGTGTTAAGTCTATGGGATCTGTGCTAGCATGGCTAATGATGCAGAAGCATCCTACAGCCCCCTAGTGGCCCACTTGCTGCTGTCAACACTGCAAACACCGTGGTCAGCTTTTGTTGTGTGGTTGGCTGCTACAAGAGAGGAAAAATGACAGAGAACAAATGATTTTATAAACTTCCAAAAATTCTTGAAATCAAGGAGATAAAAACTGTCAGAAAAAAAGAGGACGACTGTGGATAGTCTTAATCAATCACAAAGACGTCAAGGCAGACTGCGATCAGTAGGCTACAGTCAGCTCAGATCAGTTCATATCTGTCATTTAAACTAAATATAGCTTCCCAAATATAAGGCTTGTTATCCAAGTAAGAGTCAACAAGTACTGAACTTTAGAGAAAGAAATGTCTGAATCATTGCTAGCATACACAGCAACGCCGTCTACTGCTTTCATTGTTTAGCAACGCAAAAGAAGCAGCGCACAGTTGTTGGTTTACCTAGCGTTACCTAGCCTATAGCTAGCTGGCAAGATTGGTAACTACTACACTCGCCTATTTTACGGTGACCAGACGTCCTGGTTTGTCCAGGATTGTCCCGGTTTCAAGATGGGTGTCCCGAGTCCCGACAAATATCTGTAAAACACTAAAATGTCCCGGTTTTCAACATTCACTACCAAATTGTCCCGGTTTTCACCACAATTAAAATAATAATAATAGTATTATACTTGTTTTCAGCGCTTACATAGACGTTTATCATGTTCTGTCCCGCTCATTATTACCTAACCCAATCAAAAAACATAAACAATGCACCACGCGTCTGAATTCAACACTGATTTGTCTGTATGCGTGTCAATCAATCAATGTGTCGTTGTCAAGGCTGTTGCTAGCCTATGACGCTTGTGGCTCTGTCTGACAGAATCTGTCAGTACGCTAACGGTTAGCTGTCATGCCGAAGAGAAAGTTGGTCTTTTCTAAAGACCTCCAGAAGGCTTACTCTTTTCTTCGTGAAGTAGCCTGCAACGAAAATGCTGCGTTCTGCACACACTGCAAGAGTACATTTTCGGTCGCACATGGTGGACATGCCGACATAAAAGATCATATTAAGACGGCCAAACATAAGCGGTGGCTACAAGCTAGTAGTAGCACCGTTGCGACCTACTTCAGCGGGGCAAACGCTGGTGACAGTGATCTTTCGATCCATGGACTGTACAGCTGGTCTAATTCGAAAATTCTATGATGAGCGTTTTACATGCACTATGGTGCATGCATAAGCGCATACTTGTGCGCGTGCATGAACGTGCGGTACACTTAAGGGTCCCGGTTTGGAGGTTTGAAAATGTGGTCACCCTAGCCTATTTGCAGTGTTGAAACTCCATTCTGTAGCAACTGCATGTCTCTGTAATGTTTTTTGTAGATTGTTGTTAGTGTGTTGTCATGTTAAATGTATTTTTTATACCCTGGTTCCAAACTAAATTTCAAAATAATTGAATTGAACTGAAAAACACCTAAGGCATTAGCATGACTATAATGTTACTTCTCTAAACTCTGACTGCAATAGCTATTTTTTATTTCAGTATTGTGAAAAAATGTGATCAAAATTGCTCATATTGATGCCCCGCCCAGACAATATTAGTATTGGAGGACAATGATGTAATTCAGTGCATAGCACTAGCACGTCAGTGATAGAGTTTTTCAACAAACTTGTCGGTCTTCCAACATTGTGTCAGGTATGGTTGCTATGGTATTTAGAAAGCTTCTGCAAAGGGTCTATTGGGTGTGTGTTTGCTGATAAGGGAGTAGGAGAGTAGACTGTGGTATGTGCATGTGTGTGTTACTGGTGCTGCAGACCTCTGGGGTGTGTGTTTACCAGGTTGTGGAGTTAAAAAGTGTTTAATGGAGTGTGTGCGTGTGTGTAGATGTGTGTGTGTGTGTTATTGGTGATGCAGACCTCGAGGCTGTGTATTTGCT
Source organism: Centroberyx gerrardi (assembly GCF_048128805.1). Taxonomy (NCBI): domain Eukaryota; kingdom Metazoa; phylum Chordata; class Actinopteri; order Beryciformes; family Berycidae; genus Centroberyx; species Centroberyx gerrardi. The sequence continues at coordinate 25,538,897 of NC_136010.1, read as the reverse complement.
ATGGTAGGGGAGTAGGAGAGCAGTGCATGGTGTGTATATGTGTTTGTGTCTATGTGCGTGTACTAAAGTTCATATGTGTGTGTGTGTGTGTGTGTGTGTTATTGGCGATGCAGACCTCCATGAAGTGTGTGTTTGCTGAGGTAATTGCATGTGCTTGTGAGCGGGTTGCCGGTGACTAGCTGCAGGGTAACCCTCCGACATCAACCCCACATGCAGCCACATACAGCAGGTGACCCCCCCAAAACACACACACACACCGACTAATCCCACACAGACGGCCACCAGACAGAGCCACTCCATTATTCACCAGTCTGCCAACAGAGCGCGAGAACGAAAGAGAACGAAGAAGAAAGAGACGGAGAGGAGGGAGAGATAGACCGAGACGGGATGACAAGCGACTTGTTTGTCAAATAATTAAGGAGACATCAGTCTGTGCCGGAGCTCAGATGAAAAGAGGAGAAACAAGAGGCAGACGGAGGGACTCGTAGCGATGCTGACGGCCGGTCGCGTGGCGGCGGCGGCGATGCTGTCACTCGTGTAGATTTAATCTCTCTCAGAGCATCGGAGGCACAGACGCTGACAGGAAGGGCTTTGACGACAAGAGAGGTTCTAATGCCTCACATGTGAGCGGAATAAACCAGGAGAGATTTGAAGAGTGCCATGCATGCTTCTCTTTATCTCTCTCTCTCTCTGTCGCTCTCACTCTCTCTGTTTCTCTCTACTGTTCTCTACACCTCTGTCTCTCTCTCACTTCCTCCATCTCTCTCATGCTGCCGGATGTTCATTGTTTTCAATGGGAGATCGGTGGTAAACTCCGCCAACACTGGTGGGAAAGTGCTGCCATCTATGCCTGCAGATGCAACATGGTGTCAAAAGTTGCACTTTCCCAACTTTTTTCCCTTCTACCATGGCAGTAAAGACAAACCGTATGTTGAAAAATCAAGCAAAATGGATATATGCTCATACATTTGTCCTGCTGATTTTGCCTCCATAGAAGATAAAGTAGTGAATGGGCAAGAGCTTTCTTCTTCTGACCGTATATATTTTCTATATTTATGTTTTGTCTGAGAGAACAAGAGTTATTCGGATTCCCTGCTTGGCTTTTCAGGTCCATAGAAAAGAAAAAGTCACTGTTTGTCATTCAGTATAGTAAAATACAATACAATACAAAAAAGAATACAGACTCTAAATTGCATAAGTTCAAATGAATTGTCTATTTAAAACAAGTTTACATACAGGCTTTTACACCAATGCTCCCTGAGTCTAGATGAGTAGATATGTAATAATTTTTGCATAATATAACCTATTAGACATTTTAAGATGAATTGGAATATTGAAAATGAGCAGTCACACAATGCTATTTAACAGATCTATTGTATCAATGCACATGGAATGTCAAACATTAAATCACTGTGGCAAAGAGAAGGCAGTTTGCCGTTGTGGTTGACTGACATCCCACAATGAGGCTTTTTTGTTAGACAGCATTACTCAGTCTGTGTGTCTGTGTGTGTGTGTGTGTGAGTGTCTGCACTAAACACTCTTGACGTGAGAGTGCCTGAACGACAGAAAGAGGTTGGAGGAAGGTGGTAAATAAAGGGGCTAATAAGGAAGGCCAATCAGATTGATCAAATTTCCTGTCGCTAATGAAAGGAGAGTGTTCCTGGTTTCCACTCGGCTCCTCATAATTAGAAGGCACATTGTGATAAACCACAGGACTAAAAGGGTTGAGTGGGAGTGTTAGATGTTAGATAAAGGTGCACCTTGCTGAAAAAAAACCCATTTCACATATACTTTAGAATTGCAGTATGTTTCAAAATATACAAAAGTAATTACATTTACATTGATTTTGGCTGTATTTTGGGATGAATCTACATGTACAAATACATTTTCGGCCCAGTTTTTGTATATTTTGAAACATATCTCTTACTATATTCTTACGTAAGTATATGTGAAATGTAATTTTTCCATATGGAATGAAAAGAGACAAAAGATATATATATATATAGAGAGAGAGAGAGAAAATGCAATGAGAGAGAACATTTGATCTTTTGATGAGCATTAATGATGGGGAGAGAGTGGATCTGTGTGTGTGTGTGTGTGAGAGAGAGAGAGATAGAGAAAGAGAGAGCACATATGTGTGTACAGATTGTGTGTCTGTGTGTTTAAGTAGAGTACTATAAAGCCCTAGAGCCATGCTTATTGCACTCTTGACATTGCATTCCCTCTCTCACCCTTGTGCTGCTGCTATGAAGTGTTGTCCTGATCGAAATGCCTCTTATCCGAGATTGCCCTCCTGATGTGCAATGCTCTGAATCAATGAGTTTTCGACTTTTACTGCGAGGGACCCTGATTTTTACTGGGATTTTTACTGCAACCCTAACTGACTTTTCTGCCTATTCTACTTAAGGCAAATCTAACAAAAGTTAGCAACCTTCCTCAGGTCATCAACCCACGAGCCTACAGTATTGTACTCAGCCTCACTTTCTTTATCGCAACCCTGCAAAATGTGTCCATCTTAACAAGGTATTTAATGTAGTCTTGAGTCCTCAAACCCAATCTGTAATCAGGTGGAATAGTTTCACAAGTTTCCAAAGCAGTTTGTCCCATTTAATTAATTTTTCTCAATGTTTTGAATTAAGGCAGAGCACCCCACTAATATTAAGTTAATGTCGCTTCCTTCAATAAAGTTGATTTGGATTGGCAACAAGCAAAATGATCTCACCCCACTGGCAATTTTTGTCTTTTTTTTCTAATAGGATTTTAATACTCAGAGTTGCAGTGTACATAACCACTGGCTGCATCCACAATTAGGAAAGTCTAGTCAAGAGTTCGCTGCTTGTAAAGCTGCCAGTTCCTCCATAATAATCTCCATTTTAATCTTCCTGCAATTCCCCAGCGTGTATCCACCTAGAGTAAAAAAAAAACTCTGCAGCGACTCACGCTAGAATTATCAAAGACAAAATCTCACATCATCGAACTCCATCTTCTCAGCAATCAGCAGCCACAAATATCCAAATACCTCAACACTGCCTCATTCAGTTTGTGCCATGTCACTCTCACCATTGTCCACTTCCATTGTGCCAAATGTAGAATTTGGAAAGTCTAAAAACGGGGAGCTGAGCGAAAGGGACGAAGGGACAACAGTGTGTGCTTCTTTATATCAAAGTGCCTATGCTAATCAGTTGGCCGGTAATGTGAGGTTGAGCTGCTCGGGGCTCTGCGGGTATTTGGACCACATTGCTCTGCTGCGCTGGCCAGGTGTGGCACGGCGCCAAGGCAAGGCTCTCTGCCAAGGTGGATTGGAAATGTACTGGCAGTGTACTGGCACTGCCTGCTGGCTCCAGTCATCACATTAACCTGTGGATGCTACTGTGAAAGAACAGAATATACAGGTAAGTGCCAGAATACAGTGAGCGCAAGTCAAATCAAATCAAGTTACTTAATTGGCAACTGTACGTAGGCCTATGAAGAAAAACATGCATATGAATGTGGGGTGGGAGGGCATGTGGTACATAAAATATTCAGTCAAAAGAAAAAAATTATAGTGACGATGATAGTGCACTGCAAAACATGAATATCTTACTGAGTCATTTAGTCTCATAAGCCCTGCATTAGTAGTGCCGGGGGGGTAAGCATTACCTCAGGACCAAGGGAAGTTTATCCTGTCCAGAACAAACATATTAGGGATTTTCTCCAGCTACCCTGGTAAAAATTCTGTCTGAAATTACCTATTGTAACCTGGGGTAATTTTAATCCTCTCCACATTGATATAATTCACTCCAGTTTCACTTGTTCCAGGATTTTTCTAGAAGCAAGGGTCAATAACGCGGCAGAATAACTCAGATCAGTTCACTAGTGACAAGATAATGACACTTGATTAAAGTTACCAAAAATATTTTTTTGTTCTTGGACTAATATTTTGCTAATATTTCAAATAATGCATCTGCTATGTGTTTATGTAGCTAATAGAAACACTGGGCACTGGCCACCGATTATTCCGTTGTGTCTGAATGGGATGAACAAAGAGCTTAGGGACTGTTTGTTATTTATGGGGGGGGGGGGGGGCTGCTGGGGTGTGATTTTTTTTTTTTTTTTTTATCTTGACCCTCCCCGGAGCTACAAATATTTTTCCTTGAGTCTCCCTGAGTGACTGGGGGAAAATGCATGACCCTCCCCAGTGAGCATTTTTCCGTTGAAAAGACGTTCAAAACAGGTTTAAAAGTTAAAGTTTTTTCACCGACTATTTGAAGATGTTGATTGAACGTTCACATTTAGACCATATTTCACCAGGATATTACACCGGTGAAATATGGTCTAAATGTGAACATTCAACGTTCAAAGACAGGAAAAATAAAGGGAGAGAAAGAGATGGGGGGCGACATGCAACAACAGTCCACTGCCAGATTCAAACCGCAGACGTTGCAGTCATGAGGTATGCGTTTTAACCAGTAGGCTACCAGAACACGCTGTATTTTGCATTAAATATTTTAGTATATAACCCTTAGTATATACACCACTTAACTATGCCAGTGTCAGTTGTAGTCGAAGCTGTACCACCTAAGTACAACCATTTAAAGTTGTATGTCCCTCCCTTAAGCCAAAATAAAAAACATAAGTCCCTCCTCAGTGCTTAAAAAATTATTTGACGTACCTCCCCTGTTTTGCACACACACCCCCCCCCCCTTCATAAATAACGAACAGTCCCTTACATTATGTAAGCGTTATGGAGTGTGTAAAATAGAGTCGTATAGCTGTGTGTTGCGTTGATTCAGGGCAAAGTAAAATATTAAGGCCACTCTGTGAATTATTATGCATGGATGAACAAGTAAGGAATGTCTGATCAGAGGTGTGATGGGGCAAATTTCTAGCACACTTGGCAATAAAGGTGACTATAATTATGTATACCTATCTGTGGACTCCAAAATGCTCTTAAGATATGCCTATATCATACCTATATCTTTCAGTGCCATATTGATCTTGGACATTTCTAATGTTTTTTGGTGTAAGAGGCCATGATCAAGAGCTTTTCTGATGTCACACTCTGCAAAGGGACTCTGCCTTGAGTTCCCACGCAGAAATACAAGAACATATGATTGGCATACATAGCAGCCACCATCAGGACTGAAAATATGCTTTTACAATTGCAGAATGTGCTCCCAGTGTGTCACTGTGGTTGAATGTGTATGTGATTCCCATCAAGGGCGCCAACACAATGTGGAAATTGGCATTTTTGCTGGAACTCCTCAGCTATCATGCGCCACTCTGCCTCAGATTTTGGTGTCTGGAAATAGAATCCAAAGAAGATGGTGAGCCGGTTGCATCACTAGGTGCTGAAATGATTAAGTCAAGTAGATACAAAATACTATGTTGTGCTACAACCAACAAGCCTAAGTAAGCTAGTACCAATTAAGTTGGTGCATAGATATGTATTCTCAACACAAGCTGTACACCAATACCAGGCGTATCAGCAGAAACTCTTGCTTTAAGACTTGCTGCAGGGCTTCACAAGTCTGTGCAACAACTGCTGGCTCCCATCCTGTACTGGAAACTCAGCGAGTTGAACTTTTCACCTGTAGTAGAGAAAAAAATGTAATAAACCAATTTGGATAAAACAGTCCCATACAATTTTAACTACACACCTGTCGCCAAAAACCGAAGGGTCAAAGAGAGCGTCTCTTTCTTGCAGTGATGGACAGACACATTTTATTGTCCTGCCGGGAGATCAGGGGTCCATCTCTCTCAGGCAAGATAGCAAACTCCTCTGAGGTCGTCCTCACAAATCTCATGAAGCCGTGTCTGTCCTCGACCTGCCAACATCACAAAAATACAACAGCATGGCAAAAATGAGGGCATGGCCTCATAGAGCTAGGAAACACTTTCATCATTACAAATAAGCTTTAGCTATGGTCCCTTTTCATGACCATGGTCTCATTAAATGACCAAAATCACTAAGCATCTAACAAACAATTGACTGTAGTTACATAGGTAGTAAAATTAGCTATAGTGTGTTCAGCCTATTGTATTCCACATCAAATTTTCAGCACAATTTTAAGTTAAAATGTTAGCTAACAGCCTATCATGCCACATACAACTTTGTGGTCTTTAGGCAGTCTAGTTACCCCTACATTTTTATCATGGCTGTACCAAGGCCATTCATATTATCAAGACAACATAGGCTAACGTTACTGTGTCACCTCCAACTCTCTATTCAGAGTATACCATCCCAGTTGCACCTGTCTCTCGATCTGTATCATCGTCCATATGCCGCATTTTTACCTCTTTTTTCTTCATCTTTGTAGGCAGACTACTGCACAAGCAATGGTATTACCTTACTGATAGCAAGTCAAGGTGTTCAGTCTGAACTGCTCTCGTCAGACACAATTTGAACAGTCTTGCTGTCTGACCTAGGCTTTAATTATTTTCAATATTGGATTAAATGACTTGCTTTCAACTCCCTTTTGTCTCTCCCTACATCTCTCCACCTGTCACTCTCTGGTCCCTACTCTTCATTTTCTTCACTTTCATTCAGCCTCTGTCCCTCAGTTTCTTTCTCTCATTTTATGGTTCTCTCTCTTTCTCTCTAGCTTTCTCTCCCTTAACCAAACAGTCGTAACTCTGTAATTGGATATGCTGAGATCATTAATGAAGCAACCGAGGGCCCTCTGGCTGTCCTGTCTCCTTCTGCTATAAAGAAATGTGCTGACAGTGTAACATGGAAGTTATAGGGCAAGTTTTGTGAGGCCACTGTAAAACTTCTGATGTAATTCAGCTAGCTGCCAGACTGCAGTGTGTGTGGGTGTGTGTCACTCACTGGTGTATGTCTGTGTGTGTGTGTGTGCAATGTTTGCGTGCACATCGATGTGTATGTGCAGAAGTGCAAGCGTTAAATTACAGTCAGAGGTACAGTTAATTAAAATTCTAATTAATGTGAATCTAACAGGCAGTGGCGGCTTTGTCATTTGCCAGCCTTGTCAGCTTGTTAAGGCTTATTTACATTATACAACCTTGTGCTACATTCCTACACGTCGTGTCTTATACTCTCAAGCATCTGTTGCTGCTGTGACATTTACCAATAGACAGCATCTGATGTAACTATCCCTTGTGCTATTTCAGGAGAGCTCCGATGTAGAAGATGCTGGCTGGAGGTGCTGGCTTGAAATAGCCCGCTCAGCAGCTCTGAAACCGAATTGTGTCAGTGGTGTAAATTTAAATGTGGTTGCTATGTTTGTGAGTGACGCACCTTGTCATGGATGCCTCAGATTTCGACAAATTGCTCCTCACTGCTGTTTGTCAGGAGCAGGAAAACTTTCTGCTATCAATCGGCATTGTGTGTCCAATGTTCGCATGGCATTGTACCTGCTATACACACTTCATCTTCTGCCTCAGCGTGGGAACTCAAGGCAGAGCTTCGGATGCTGCTCTCAGAGTCTGACATCAGAAAAGCTCTTGACCATGGCCAAAAAAAAACTCCATTACAAATGTCCAAAATCAATATGTCACTGAAAGATTGGCATATGTTAAGACCATTTTGGAGTCTGGAGGACAAGGATGGGATTCTGAAGACTGCCAGCCATTATGAAGGCAGAGCCTCAAGGTCTAGGTTTTTCCTCTAATGGATAGAAGAGGATAACATAAAAGTCATCATCAAAAACTGAACTGAGGTGTTTCTTGATGCCAGATGCTGCCTTTGGACCCAGTGAGGCACTGAAGCAGGTTTGATTGACTTGTTAGGGAGCGTTCACCTGATATCTGACAGCCAATGGCAAATCCAAGTAGAAAAGTAGATGTGATAACTTTTTTTATTTTTTTTTTGGGGGGGGGGGGGGGGGGGCATTCCTTGCTGGCCTGCAGCCTCGGTGCTGGTGTGATGCCCAATGTCAATACACTAGCAGCTTGCAGAATAGCTGCATTACTAAAGCCGGGCATGAGGCTACTTCATTTACTTTATGTCTGTGACAAAATTTAATTTAACTTTTATTTAACCTTCATCTTAAGCTAAGTTATTCCTGTTGGATCAAAGATCTCTTTTACAAAGGAGACCGAGCCAAGATAGCAGCAGATAATTTAGTTATATGTGTGTGTGTGTGTGTGTGTGTGTGTGTGTGTGTGTGTGCACTCTTCCATGTTGGAGAATATACATGACGTGTGAGTGTGTGTGTTTTTTTCTGCAGTATTTGTGCTTATGTATGGGTTTGCATGCCTGTGTGTGTCAGCAGGTGACAGCATGGATACTGTTGTCTATGTATACACCAGTTTCAGTGTGTGTGTGTGTGTGTGTGTGTGTGTGTGCGTGTGTTAGCTCCCTGTGGAAGGCGTTTGCAGACACCTGACTGGGGAGTCCAGGCCTGAACCTTCAGTGTTAATTGACTTGATTAGACAGCCTCAGCGAGGGGGGTGTCGCTAATGAGTCTGCTCCATTTACCCACTTCTGCTTTACCCATGAACTGACTGTACTCTCTGTCAATATAGCACTCTGTAGAATTCAATACATCTCTGCAGATTTTAATGTATCAAAATAAAAAGGCGGAATTGAAACGGAAAATTCTGATAAAACTTCCTCCATATCACAACAATATCTTTATCTTCATTCTTCTTTTGTCATATTCTCATATTTTCTCATTTGTTATTGCATATATCTCTACAAATTAATTTATTTACTGCATATATTTTTCACATATTTGCATATAGTACACATTTTTGTAGTGGAGATTTAATATCGTACAAACATATTGTATTGTTCTAATGTTAAAATTGTTGGTTGGGTTATTTTTAATTCGTCCATTTTATCTATTCTTACTGATATCCTATTTTTCTTTGCTGTAGACATTTCCCCACAGAGATCAATAAAAATGGATCTAATCTAATCTAAAACGCTTTTAAAAGTTTTCTGTCGATAAAGAAATGATGCGATGACTAGCAATGGAAATGCATTTCTCGAACACTTTACGTTTTTCTTTTTCTCCCGGAACTATGTTTTTGCATTGAGGAAGTCTGTTTGTTGGAAATTGCACCTAATTTGCATTTCATTTTTTGCAACATTTCCCAAAAAATTGCTTAAAATTGACTTGACAGTTGAATGGAAATATAGCTGATGTCTTCTCATTTTCTGTTCTTGCTCTTCGTCTGTATTTAGTATTGAATCTTATTTTTCTCAAAACAAGTGAAAGTTCTGCCAGTGGGATGAGATCATTTCACTTCTTTCCAATGCAAATGAGCTTGTTTGAAAAAAAATTCTTGAATCAATTGTCACTATCTCAATATTAGTGGAGAGGTCTGCCTTGTTTCAAGATATTCTCACCTGTTTCTAGAAAGTTCTTTAAACAAATGAATTGGTAACAAGAAGAATCATCTCACCCCATTGATCTGCTCCTATCAGGCATTTCTACAGTTGTGTATTGTTCTTTCAGATACTGGCTCGTGTTGAGAAAACACAACCAAGTTTTAAATATAATGACAGTCATTTGGAGTTTCCAAGGACAGGAGCGACAGAAGGAGAAGCCAGCATATAATCATCCGAAGCTCTCATCGTACCAACTTTTTGTCCGTTATTTTGAAAATCACTTGACTCGCTCTCGTCAAACTCGGCAGATTCCAGTGCAGTTCAGTGCGGTCGTTTCGCACAAAGGTTACGGGCACACCGGTCCCGAATGCTTAATCATTCTGCCTAATGATTCTGATAATAACAGTCAGGGGGTGGTGAATTAGGGAGAGAATTAGCCAAAACAATTAGCTGTAAAATGCCAGAGCACCCAGAGCATGATAATTTGGCGTTCGCCTATAGCGCGCAAGCTCCCTCGCCTGCTGGTATGGTCTTACCTTTTCTCACTCTCTCTCTCTCTCTCACACACACACACACACACACACACACATACACTCAGTAGAATAAACAGCAGCGTAGAGCCTTGACCCGAGAACCAAGTTAATCACATCTCCTTTCGCAAGACCCAGCGGGAGAGGCGAAGGCTTTGTGTGCCCTGTCACACATACTGAATCTGATCACTCTTGGCATTTTCCTTCACAATTCACAATTAATTCTGTGGATTGCATTGAAAAGCTGTTGGAACAATGACATTATGAGTTAATTCATGGGTTGAGTCGATAACTGTGGAGTAGTAGCCTTCCTGGTTTATGGGTCTAGACCATGGGTCTACTCTGTGTGTGTGTGTGTGCACTGCAAAAAAAATATCCATATTAAAGTCATTTAAAGGCATACGGAGTAGGATTTTGCCGGTTGTGGCTTGTAAACGCAACTTTCAAAGTTGACCCCTCCTCCCTAGCTCAATAAGACGCGAAGCGCACGCCTCCTGAACGCGGTTGCCAGAACGGTAAAAAAACTGTAAAAAAAAGTACAGCGAGGCGGAACGCCAAGCAGACAAGGCTCATTCCAAAACGAGAGTGAATGTGGGGTTGGCTGTTACCTGTCGGCGAGTATTGAAGGAGAGGATGGGGATGAAGAGCGCGGAGTTAGCCTGTTTTCTGTTGGACAGGTAGGTGCCAGTTAATTTAGCTAGCTAGCTAGCTAGGTATCAGCTGTTCAACTACGATGAAGCTACGCGAACAATGGTAGCTAGCTGCCAGCTCATGACACACACTTGTGGCTGCATTGCATTCTGGTCTATTGAGGCTACTGTCAGTGGAGAAGTTGGTCTCCCTGTATGATTGTTGAACGTCGGTGCAAAATGGCGGCTCTAGAAAGAAGCCCTCTTTGATTCTGAGGGACTGACACCACTGACATTTACCGTTGATGTTTTAGATCACTGAATATCAAACTCATTTAGCTGCTGGAAATATCTGGACGTGACATGACGTCGTCTACGTTTGGCCAGTTATCCAAGGGAAGAAGAAAAATAACAATACAAAACAACTTTAACAGTGATAAAATGTTTTAGGGTGGAATTTTCCTTTGAAACAAGTGAAAACATTTTCCACTTGGGTGAGATAATTACTCACTTTCAGTACAAATCAACTACGTACCCAAGAATTTTCATTCATCATTTTCGTGATACTAGTGGAGTGATCCTCATTCTTCCTTGTTCCTGAAACAAGTGAAACTGCATTAGAAACACCCCAGAATTTTTCACTTTGAAGAATTTGAAAGCAAGTAGGCTACTGTAACTTAATCCAATATTCAGTCTTAAAAAATATTTTTCTGAAAACAAAGCCTAGGTCAGACAGCAACATGTGTCTGACGAGAGCAACTCAGACTTTAAGACTGAATATCAGATGAATAAATGACTCATGTATAAGTGTGTAAGTCTTTCTATTTTTCTCATGGATGCAAGTCCAAGTCCTTTTATTCCACATTTATTCTTTTATTCCTCCTGCAACTCCCCCCGTCCCTCTGTACATCCTCCAAGTCTTCCTGCTCAGCCCCCCCAACACAGCGACAAACAAAACCAACATTTGCACAATCGCAAATCTGCCAACACCTCCTTGTCATTCATTTGTCCCCGCTCAAAACATTTGCCCAAGGTCAGAACTACAAGTGACCCTCCATGTGTAGAAAATGGGCCATTTAGTGAATGAGAGGCAGTCGAAGGCCGACGCCAAGTGCAGTCTCAAGGGTCATAGAATGCTATTCTGAGGAGACAGCGTGTTTTATTCAGTGCCGGCTGGGGACTAATGATGTTTTCGGCGATCTGTTGAAGTGTTTGCCGTGATTTATTCAGAGCGGTAACTTTGACTTGCGACGTCTCCGCTGGGAAGCAAATGCAAGGCCGAAGAAGCGGTCGGTTGCTTATTCGACTTTCAATGCGAAAGTCGCCTCGAAGCGGTGCGACGCATTTCGATGAATGCTATCTCACCATCGACGTTTACAGATTTCTTTCAAGAAACCTAACATTCACAATGTGACGTTTCTTATTGGAACGTCTGCCACGCTGAAATGCGGCGTCTTTCTCCTGATGTACAATTAGTCGTGTGCAGTTAATGAGGCAGATTGGGTTAGGATAAGTGCCAATTGGGCAGACAATGACTCCCGGGCCTATCAGTGTCTGTAGACTGGGAGTTCGACTAAATGTATGATAGCAATCAAGAGCTACGGTGACGCATGCTACACCCGTCCCATGGCGTTGGCCCGCAGCGACAATAACTCCTGACGTGTTAGCGCTTTCCTAATCGTATTATTTCCAACATGCAGCCTTCCTTCCTCCATCTTCCTCCCCCCGTTCCTTCCTTTCTTTCCTCCCAAATGAGATGGAGTGATGGACTCCTCCATTACATGAATGCTATCAGGGGAGTGGTTAATGAGAACGGATAAAGCGCTCCCTATCAGTTAGCTGACCCATTATCGTCCCTTATTGTGGCGAAATCTCATTTGACTGTGTTTTAATTAAACGGCGGCGGCTAAGTAAAAGGCCGCCTTCGCATCCGGGCGCCGCTGAACCTGGGGCAGCACGGCGGTAATCATTTGGCACAGGTAACTTTTAATCATTCCGCCCGACGCAAAGCGGGACGCGCCCTCCGCTGTGATATGCGGGGCAGCTTATTGGGGGGGGGGCGCCTTTTGTTGGCTGCCCCCAATTGCTCTTTTTGAAGAACAAAAAAACCAAAAAAAAAAACCTTTCTTTTCACGGCCAGCTCTCCGCTGTGGCTTCAAGAGAAAAAGAGAGGGGGAGAGGGGGAATAAAAAAAAGGGGAGGAAGAGGAGAAAAAAGAGCAGAGCCTGAGAAGCAACCTAGCTTTAATCACCCCCCCCCTCCCCCCCTCCCAACTAAAAGTTTTATAACAAACGCTGCCACCTCCGCTTTGCTGCGAACTGTCTGGCTGCGAAAAAATAAAGTTTTTGCGAGTGTGCTGTGTGTGCACTCGTCCTTGGAGAACAAAAAGTTCCTCCTGATAAGAAAAAAAAAAAAGAAAGAAAAAAAAAGGATTTCAAGATAACTGTCTAAAGTTCAGAGAAAGAGGAGAGAGAGCAAGAAAGCGAGAGAAGGAGAGCGCCGGGGAGAGGGATAAAATATTCCGAGGGGGGGGGGGGAGAACGAGGGAGGAAGAGAAAGAGAGAGAGAGAGGATGAGACGGAAAGTTTTGCTCCTGCGTGGCCTGGTTGCGCCGGCTGGCTGGCTGGCATGTATACAGCCCAGGGGGGGCAGTGAATCTCCCCGAACGACACCAAAGCCAGAGAGCTACGGCTGGGGACGGAGCCGCTCGCAACACACACACACACACACACACACACACACACACACACACACACACACACACAGCCTCCCGCTGCTCCGAACCCAGCGCCGGGAAAAGCAAGAGAAACAGCTTTGATCTGCCCTCTTTCTCTCCCCCTCTCTATTTCTATCTGTCTCCATCGCTCTCCGTCCCTCTCTCTCTGTGTGGAATTCTTCTTGCCCTCTGCCAACATGGCCTCCGAACGTGACGTTACAGTTATTTTTTCTAATGACGCGACACTAAATGCAACGTATAAAATGCACACACACATATTTCAGGAACGCTTTACTTGAAAGTGTGTTTTGATGTATTACAAGCAGATCATAATCCCTTATTTTAACAATATCATCTTCAAGATAAACATCAGAGTATTAAATCCAATGTAATATCATCTCATTCACTATACAGATGCCCCATAAAGTATTCAATCCACTACGTTTTTTGCATATTATCTTTATGATATGATATACTTTTATTCTAATAATTATCATGCACTCACATTGTGCTTATAATGCCTTATGAGAACCCAAATTTTTCAAGTTTTTCCAAGTTTGGAATTTCAAAGCAGCTTATTTTTGAAATGGTGATTGTGTGTGTGTGTGTGTGTGTGTGTGTGTGTGTGTGTGTGCATGTGTGTGTGTGTGTGTGTGTGTGTGCGCGTGTGCGTGTGTGGGAGGGAGGTGTCATTGAATTATGCATTGGGTGTTTAGGGCTTGTCAAGTGAGAGCAGAGTGTGGTGAACTGGATGTGGACTGGATGGATTCATGGATGGACGTGGGGTGTGTGTGTGTGTGTGTGTGTGTGTGTGAGGGGGTGGGGGTGAGGGTGGGTGCTGCTTCATGTTTAATACCCACCACCATCTTCCCTCATCTCTCACCTCTCCTCCTTCTCCTCCCAGCTCCCCAACTCTTCCTCCCACACTATCTCAACTTTATCTCTCTCATTCCCTCCTCTTCCTCAGAGCTAAAGCAGGTCATGTAGTTCTCTCCCTCACACTCTCTCTCTCTCTCTCTCTGGATCCAGCTCAGCAGAGAAGTTGAGGTAATGCAACTTTCTTTATTGCTTCCTTCTTTATGTCTGTGTGTGTGTGTGTGTGTGTATGTGCACGTGGGTTTATCCCTCTCTCCATCTTTCATCTGCAGGTGCCATACACCCGCACTCTGGATCAAAGCCATTGTAAATCCATCCATCGCGTCGCTCTCTCCATCTCTGTCATCCTCGCATGTGTCAACGTCTGTCGGTGTCCTTCAGAAGCCTCATGTCTGCGAGTTTAGCTTCGACTATTGTCTCCCATATCATACCATAACCTTGGGCCTGAGCCAAAAACAGCGATATAGGCCTATTGCAAAGTCAAAAATCTACAGACATGAATCGGAAAATTAACTAGTCTTCCTGAAATGTTGACTTTTTCGGGGGAGAATGTGAGGCGTTTGCAAGACGCCGATGCTACGCATCAGCCCGGCCGGCCAAAGCGAAGTCGATGGGAATCCAAAATAATCATCATCCTCATCTTAAGGGCCGCGGGCCCGCCAGGAGAGATCAGAGGTGTTAAATAACTCATCCGGCTACCCCTGTCAATGAGTTTATTAGCCTTCTCCGCCGAGGTCTCCTTCATTAGCCTCACTAAAATGTCAATCACGGGGCGCGCATGTGTGTGTGTGTGTGTGTACGTGCGCTAATCAGACATATCTATGGAGCTTTTGACGCGCAGGGATTGATCAGTCGCTAAGCATCAGACATCAGACGAGCATTAATGATGAGGAGCGGCCCTCACAGCATGCATTAGTTAGTGGACAGGAAAGTGTGTTTTTTGTATGTGTGTGAGTGTGTGAGTGAGAGAGAGAGTGAGAGAGAGAGAGAGAGAGTGAATTATTTAACCCTCTTCAGCTGTTTCAGAGAGAAAGATACATAATGTGTCTCCATGCATGCTTACATGTATGTATGTGTGTGTGTTTCATCTATGAGTTACTTTACTTATCACTCCCATTAGTTTACTGTCACACCTCAAAAATGTCGATCGCATCTCCTCTTTTCCATTCAAAACTCCCTCTCCTCCTCAACGATCGGGAAAGCGAATGCCGCTGACGTCCGATGTTCTTGACGTCTTTTTTTGCTCGATAAAAACGAAAGCCGTGGGAATACTTCCGCCCCAGAGAAAGTCATTTCTCATCTAAACTAGGTCAGAGGACGCCGACTAATTATGAGGAAAACGAATCAGGGGGATGGCAGGGGGGAATTTAGTGTTTAGATAATTCAACTTCAATCTGATGTTTTAGCGGAGTGATAACAGTAATGACTTTTTTTTAATGGTGACTGTACTATTACTGAAATTGAAATAGCCATTTGTTGCAGTACTTGTTGCTGGGGAAAATCCATCCGACAGTCGGAGTGAAGGATGTGACTTGATGTGTGAACAAAGTCATTCGTTTTTAACAATTTTACCACTGTTTACCACAGAAACAGCTTTTTTTCACATAAAAGCGGCTTTTCAGTTCTCTCTCCACCTCTATCTCAAATTTTATCCTCCTCTCCAGTTATTGTTAATTACTTGTAATTACTTATTACTTGACTATCTCTTTCTCTCTTGCTCTCCTCTCTCCCTTGAGTTATTGTGCTGCCCTTCATGTCCTTCTCTCCCATTGTTTCACTCACACACACACACACACACACACACACCCTGTCACTCCCTTTATTCCCTCCCTGACTCCCTGACTTCTGTCATGGTCATTTTCACACTCATGTTCTGTAGGGAGGAGATAACTAGAACACAAGGGAGGAAGAGGAGGAGCAACATTGTTCTCGATAATGTGGACCGCGCTCCCTGTGTGTGTGTGTGTGTGTGTGTGTGTGTGTGTGTATTCCCTGTTGCTTTCTCAGAGGGTTGGGACAGTACCCACCAACCACCAACCCCTTAATGGTATTGGGGATCAATGGAACAGTGTGTGAGTGTGTATGTGAGACACACACACACAGCTCATAATATCTAGACGTCTCTTTCTCTATCATGCGGTTTCGATTGGTGTGATGCTGGGACTGCAGGGTGTGTATTGAGCGAAAAGGAGAAGACAGAGCATGGAGACTGGAGGCTGAATCACACAAAGCGTGGCCTCCAGATCGGTGATCATGTAGACAACAACTAGACACAACCATATGACACACACACACACACACACACACACACACACACACACACACACACACACACATTGGGCGTTCGTCAGTAACCCTAACTCCTAATTCTAACCAACCTCCTGGCATTAACATGTGTCCTTGGTGATTGGATTGAAATTTGATAGAGCCAAAAACGCATAAACACTACCTTGCCTTTCAGAGGGTTGATGTTTAATTTAAATAATAGATTGTGTGCTTAGTGATGATTTCTATACAATAAGAGTGAGGACATCACCAGAGGAGAGATTTTAAAGGCATGTTTTTAAGTGGGTAACTTGAAAGTACTCTAATGAGTTAGTCTAGAGACTAACTTAGTAAAGTAACTAGTTACTATTTAGGGCAAGTAACGAAGTAAAGTAACTAGTTAGTTCCAAAAGTAACTTTCTCCAACACTGATAACTGCAGAAATGATCCAATCATGAAGCACTCACAAGTCAAACAGGTGGCAGGCAGCTTGGACAGTATTGGATTGTCAGGACACTGGTGGATGGGGAACAAGCAAGACAATTTTAAAGAACGATAAATATTACAAAAGAAAGTGACATGCACAGCAATCTGTGAGGGGAAGAGAAGTCAAATGTCAGTGTGCAAACCAGAGATGCATCATCGGGTGTAAATGTAATCAAGTTAAATCATATCTAAACAGAATCCAGATACGACGTGCATATTAATGCAGAGTATAAAGGGGGCCACACACACACACACACTAATATTTTCCAGACTTTGGCTGTGTTAATGCTGACAATCAGGGAATACTTGACACCCGTGGATTTTTAAACCTTTTCAGCCTGGGATGCAACTGAGAAAATGACTTCCTTGTCTGTTTATGTCATGTTGTAACTTACCAAAAGTAAGTCTGTGACTCATTTAGGCTCCTAGGACATGGTTTAATAACTAGACTTCACAGACTTTACCCTCCTTTGCCTTGATAGTGTCTTTCTCTGCATCTTAAGCGTCCCCTAACCTGGTGATCACTGTTAGACATACTGATCTAACCTGAAAAGGTTATCAGATATTCACCATCCTCTGAGCTGACATTCCCTGGGTGAGGCCCTGCAGCATGTCAATGTGTGTGTGTATGTGTGTGTGTGTGTGAGCCCGGCAGCATATTAAATGGGATGCATACCATATTTAAGGTGACTGGCAGATGGTTGTGGCTTGAGGACTCTATAAGGGAACGCATTTATTCCACATTATCTACTCGCAAAGGTACTTCACCTGTTCAGGATCAATACACTGCAGATTTAAGTATTTTGCTCGTTCAGCATCTATAGATTATGTAGTAATGTGTTGGTAAATATTCTGATCAGCTTTCTGTTCTTTCTTTATCTCTCTTTCTCTCTCCCTCACTCTTTCTCGTATGTCAAATCGACTTGAGCTTGAGCGTTCTGTTCCACACTGCAAAAAATGTCCATCTTAACAAATCATTTAGACTCATATGCAGTGTTATTTCTCTTAAAGCAAGTAAAAATTTTCTGCCAATGGGGTGAGGTAATTCCACTTGTTCCCAACGCCGTTTCACTTATTGTCTGTGTCAGTATCTCAAACACAGCTGTTGTTGCTTCCGTAAACGTAAACCAAAGTCAGGAGATCAAAGACTTAATATCTGTGATGCAATCAAGACTTTTTGGAGCCACACAATTTGCAGTAGAGGAGAGCCTAATTTTGTGAACACTGAAGAAAATACAGTGATGTGCGGAGGATAGGGGCAGATTTTCTGGTACAGAACAAGTTGTGCTACTACTGTATGAAATGCATTTTATTGTAAAAGTTCAAAAAATTGTAAGGTATCCTGACATTTTGTCTTATTTGGTTTTGCACTTTGGGAGACAGCAAATCATTTTTTATGCTTTAATTTCCCCGATACGTTTTGCTGAGAATGTGTGCTTGTTTTCAGCAGCGGCCTGCCTTACACTCATTCAGTTACACACAGCAGCCCAGGAAACCACAGAGTCACTTCCACTGGAGCACTTAGGGGTTAAAGCTGCAATAATTACGATTTTTACTGTCCCATAACACAAAATGACCATAATATATCTGCTGGAGATAGTGATAGGGTTGCTGATCAATACCAATGACTCAATGATTACTGCACCAGCTGCTGAGATTTCTGGCTTTCAAAACCTTCCAGCCCATACATACTATTGCGAAGATTTTACTGTATCATTTGTCAATTACAGGCCACCATAAACTGTGCCAGAGACCTGTTGATGTTGTTGCAATTCCTTGGTTGCCCCTCCCCACCATCCAGAAACAACAGAATAACATTGTATTTCAGGGTTGAATTCTTGATTGGTTGATTCTTACTGATGCAGAGCTGTTATGCAACGCAGCTATTCCCCAATGAATTGTCAATGTACAGTGAGTGTACTAAACATTTGGAAGAAATTCCTAATACTGAGTTGCACAACTGTGTGTGTGTGACCAAGTCAACTTCGCTCGAGTCCCAAGTCAGTCTCAAGTCTTGAGGCACAAGTCTCAAGTCAAGTCAGAACAAATCAAGAGTCTAGTATCAATTTAATATCTTAAAGAAAACTAAATATCTAGGACTTTTCAATGCAATGTCGTTTCTATAATCAGTTTCAACTTCAAATTCTGTCATTTTCAGTCAGTCAAATTCAGAAAACAGAATTTAAATTAAGTCGTCTGGTGGAACAAATCTCATCACTTTCAATCTAAGTCATTTACACAAACACAAGATCTCAAGTCAAGACTTTAGAAACCTTTTCAAGTCATCAAAGTACAAGTCAAAGTCAAGTCCCAAGTCACCAGAACCCAAGTCTCAAGCAATTAAAATTGTGACTCGAATCTTACACCTCTGACTACCGCCTTCTGCACTATCCACACCACCACCACCAATTTAAGCTACATGTCATCTCCTTCATTTACATCTCCTGATTGAAATGGATGCAGTTGGCGAGATCGATGTGGGATCAAAGCCTTCACCTGGATTCACCTGGTCCGTCGAAGAGAACGTACGTGGTCCTAAAGTTTTGCGCGCCTGGTGCCCTTACATTTGCCAAGTCATCTCAGTCCACATTAATAAGAATCTCACTATTTCAAAACAGTCTCTGGGGTTAAGTTAGATGTGGTTTTGATGTGATCTGAACAGCCCTCAGCAGCACTTGAACTCTTACCTGAGACGGACCGTAGAGAGAGTGGAGATGATTGGCCTCGTGCTCGCTCTCCACTGAAGCCCAGACATTTTTTTTTTTAGCCGCTCTAAAAGATGAGACACTGATTAGTAAGTGAGTTTGAGAGAGAGGGTAGAGAGGGAGAGAGAGAGATGAAGACGGGCAGGCAGAAGGAAAGGATAGAAGGAGAGGGGAGAGGACGGGGAGGCGGGTACAGCAGGGAGACAAAGTGCGAGGAGGAGACGGAGAGAAAGAGGGAAAGGGCAAAGCTGGGGGGGATAAGTCAGAGAGGAGAGAGAAAGAGAGAGAGAGGGGAACGTGAGGAAGGCTTTAAAGGGGAAGAGCGTGGGCAGAGGTGTAGATCTGAGGCGGCGTGTCAAAGTAGGGGTGAAGTGCAGGGATGATTAAGAACGGTAGGATGAATCGAGAGCAGCAGCAAAGGGTAGAGGAGAGGGAGTTGAGTAAGGAGGCAGCTGGATCACTCGTTCGCTACAGTACAAGTCCTGCGTAGGCTCCCCAGCACTTAGGCTGTAATATATACGGTATATTATTTTAACATTTGTTTAGCCGGGGGAAAGTCGACTGAGCACGCTTGTACAAACACGTTCATTCACTCCCCCCCACACACACATTTCCCCAGGAATTTGTACGTACATGTACTATATACACTCACCGGCCACTTTATTACACCTGCAAATAGCCTGCTCCTCCAAACAGCGAATCACGCGACAGCAACTCAGTATATAAAGCACACAGACATGGTGAAGTGGTTTCGTTTTTTGTCGGACCAAACATTAGAATGGGCAAGATGTGTGATCTAAACCAGTGATTCTCAACCTTTTTCATATCAAGGACCCCTAATATAGTCCACATTAGAGCCACGGACCACCATCTGATGAGATTTTGTCTCTCGGGCCCAAATCTGAGAATATTTTTATTATTAGATATGATTTTGTCCAGACTTCCATGACTATCTGTATTGTAGATAGAGAGATAGCAGTGAAACTATGATCAAAACAGTCTTTCTTCTACATTCTCTAATTGTGTTAACTTCTTGTAAATTAAATAACGCTGAAGTTTAACAATTCATTAATTTGCTGGGGACCCCCTGGGACCCCCTCAAGGACCCCGGTGGTCCCCGGACCCCACGTTGAGAACCACTGATCAAAGCGACTGAGAGAAGTCAGAGGAGAATGGGCAGACTGGTTCAAGCTAACAGAAAGGCCACTACTAGATAGATGTACCTAATAAAGTGGTCGGTGAGTGCATTATTCCATGTGAATTTAATTCAATACTTTTATGGAGTTATGAGGTTTTTACACGAAAAGCAGTGGGACTGCAGGTATGTCTGACTGTGTCTACGTGTGTGAGCATATGTATGTGTGTGTGCAGTGTGAACTTCTGACTGGCTGGTGTGGTCTTTGCCACTGATAAAGCATTTGATCAATGTTCAAAATGGATTATAGTCTTCTGAAGTACAGTAACTTCAATGAAGGAATAACTTGAAAGAGGGTTTGAAAGGGAAAGTAGCAAGTAGCAATCTGTGAACTCACAGCGGGTGGTCTGCTTTGATATAACACCCACTACCTCTTTGGACTTTAATTTTGCATGTCTTACATTCCCATTGGCCGTGATGTAGTGCACCGTACAGCTCTCTCTCTCTCCTTTTTTACATATATACAAGTATATGTAAATTTTGGAAATATTTTGTGTAAATGAACTCTACCAAATGAATCAGCAGTATCATAATTCGTCTTGTCCTTGCACATGTACAGATTGATGATGTGTCTGATGCTAATTCTAAATGAAGGTAACTCTATTACCATTCCAAAGTAGCTAACCCAATACAACATACAAGCTATACCTTGACCCCTTGTTCCTCTCTTCCCTTCCCCGCTGTGTCAAGCTGTCACTCATAAACCAATCATAAGCTAACATCTCCCTCCTCCGCTCCCCTGTCACCTTTGACCCCGCCCCTGAACCCCGGTCTCCTCCAATAAGGCTTGATGTCAGGCCGGGGCGCTCACCCATGGCCGCAGACAGAGCCGCCAATCATCTCGGATAATCAGAAATGGGCTGACCCCGGGGTGACCCGGCCTTGGTGGGGGCTGACAGGATGAGAGGCACCGGAGTGGAACCTACAGGGTATTTTCACACCGTCTTGCACACACACACACACTGTGCATACTCACATACACACATATATAGTGCACACAGGCATACATGTACGCTCAACATAACTTCAGAGGATTTCGGTTTCCCTGATGAACATGGATAAAAAAGACTGCTCAAAAGTTTATATATATATATACTGTACTACACACACACACACACACACACACACACACACACACATGCACACACAAGAGTTGATGCCATAAGTTTACTGAAAAATTACTACAATATTCCAAGAATTTTCTTATAGGAACTTGTAGTGTCTGCGATATTCAATAGACTTGTATTTTTATGGTATTTTTTTTAACTCATATGGTATCACTATAATATTCCTAGGGTTTGTAAGGAGCTTTGTGTGTGTCCCAGAAAGAAAAAAAATGCTGTTTATCAGGTTTACCAATATTTTGCACATTCAATATATTGTGTCTTTATCTGTGGAAATGAGTAAGCCTATTGTTTCATCTCATTAGCTTGCCCTTGGGAAACGACGGGCCCCGGTGAAGATCTGATTCTGATTTATGATGTGCAGCAGTGGACCCATTGGCGTGCTCTATTAACCTTTAACATACTACAGTATGCATCATTCAGTCATGCTACTAAAAGCTCCATGCCCTTTCATGTCATCGTGCTGGAGAGGGATATAGTTTCATGTTCTTCAATTGGCAAAGGAGTGAAAGACAGAGAGAGAGAGAGAGAGAGAGAGAGAGAGAGAGAGAGAGGGGGGATTAGGCTAGGAACAATGAAGCTTCAGGGCTCAGTCCTCTAAACATCAGTGAGCACAGTCACTGACCATCATCCTGCTACCACACTGACTTACTGATTGACTGATTCGCTCAATAATGTAGGCGCTGACTGACTGACTCATTGACTGACTTTACGACTCACTGACTTAGTCACTGAGTTACTGACTAACTGTTAGTGGGAGAAAGTACAATGGAAACTTATAAGTGCCTGTATGAGAGAGCGATAGAGAGGAGAGAGGCAGAGAAAGCAGAAAGCATAGTGGTAGCTATTGTAGAAGCCATACAGCCAGCATGTAATAAATAGAGGCTCACAAATTTCATCGCAGCTATGGGTGATGCCATCATGGAAGACCATTAAGGATCGGCTGTACTCTAATACACAACAGCTGGGCTAGAAAAAGAAAGATATCTGAAAGAAAGATAGTCGTGGTGTGGGTGTGGATCCATTCAGTACTAATGTCAGAATCAAAAGTGAATGGTCAGGTAGAGTGGTTTCTAAATTTAGGTTAATGTGACAGTAAACTATATTCGTTATCTAGCTAATTAGCTAGCAAGCTAATTTAGCAGTAGGGGTGGAACAATACATTCAGCAAACAGTTTGGTTCGATATACAATATTGAGTTCATGGTTCAATATCATCACAATATTTTGAGCAAAATCTGAAGACAGTGATGACTGAAAAATTCCTTTTTGTTTCTGAGGGAGAACAAAGCGAAACCAAACTGGGTGCTCTGAAATGAAGCTTTGCGCTATTATGGGCAGGACACGTAAGTCATGCCGGCCACATCAGCTGATCCAAACAAATACACAACAATCACGTTCGGCACTTCAAACAAGGCGGTGTATTCAAGCTGTCAGTCCCTTATTCATCCCTATGGTTCCTACCTGCCACACGCTGCTGTTGACTGGTTGTGCTGCAGCTTCTTGTCTGGTTCCTCACTATACTCACGATGGTAGGTTTCTGTAGGCTTGTCTCTTTAAAAAATGGATATTCCACATCTCGATATATTGTATGTTTCTGCTGGGTTCTGCTCTGTACACCTCAAGGGGTTTGATTGTGCTCCCTGCTATCATGAATCCTGCTTGGGAGCAACCTAGAGAACAAAACCTGTACCGCCAAATACAACTAGCTATATAACCATTCAACTGACTGAATTATATTGTTGGATAAAAGTAGGCAAATTTCTGTCTGGAATTGACATGGTTAATTTCTTTGCTGTTTTTGACTGGAAACTTATAATTTAATCACTGATACATCTGATTTTGTGTTTAAATAGCCTACTGTGAGCTTGTTAGCTCACAGCTATGCGACACTGTCTTTCGCAACATTATCTGATTTGCGCACAAGCTAACATATCTAGTAGAAATAAACGATAACTTTAGGAGTGGTAAGTAGTCGCATGTTAACATTAGCATTGGTTGCTTTGCTAAATGAGCCTGCTGGCTAGTTAGCTAGCTAACAGTTTGTTCAGGTTAACTGAGCTGACTCTTCTCAAGCTACAACTCAGAGTGTTTTGGAGTAGAGACTAGAGCTAAAGACAAGACAGTTTACTGTGTCACAGTAACCTACATTTGGAATCAACTCTACCTTATCAGACTATTCAATCTTTTTTAGGTCTCTTTTTTCTATTCCGGTTGTATATTTATTTGTCTATAGCCTCAGTGGGACCTTTTCAGTAGCTACATGAGTGACACAGGTGTTTTCATTTTCAGTGTGTGAATGAAAGAAAGGGAAAGGGAGAGGGAGAATGTAGAAAAATAAAGATGAGAGTGACACAGACATTGTCATGGTAAGGGGTGAGGGACTTGGAGAAAGGTTGTGTTGTTAGTATTCATCTGCCAGTATCAGAGCTGGCCTCGCTGAAACATCCCAATTCCCATTCCCTACTCGCCGCAAAGAAAGAGCGGAGAGAGAGACAGAGAATGAGAATGAGAGAGAGAGTGAGATTCAGACAGAGAGAGAAAGAGAGCCAGACAGAAGGGAAATCACAGCCCTAAGTTAATGGTGCTGTGTTAGAGTCTCTGATCTCTCTTTGTTGGCACTCCTCGTTAGAAGTGTGAATGAAGCGTCTGTCATTGAGACTGTTGGAGTTAAAAACCTGCAAAAACCTTTCATCTCTCATTGTCTTTGCTTTGTAAAGGATGATTTTTGTGGCATTTCTGATTTTTATTCATTAACATCCGTGGCGAGAGAAAGGAAAGATGAGGGAGAGAGAAAGGGTGAGAGATACTGTGGATATCAAAAGTCAAAACACTCTTTCAAAGGTTCTAGCTTTTATTGCCATGAGCCTTGAAGTGTAAACCCATAAAATCAGACTTTTTTTGACCTTTTTTTTTTTTAAATGTAAAAAGTGTCAGTAGGAAAATAACCCAGTTTTTCTCTCATTCCTCAAGTTTTCTTTTGGGAGATACAAAGTTGGGCCTTGGCCGTCGGTTGTGATATGGCTGGAAATAGTTAGAGGCTACAAAAATATGAGAGAGAGAGAGGGAGAGAGAGAGAGAGAGAGTTGTTGTTAATGACGACTATTATCTTCTCATCATTTTGAGTGCTGCATTTGCAAAAAAAAAGAAAATTTAATTATTCATTCCGATGAAATAATAAATAAGCATTGCAATTCTGATGGGAATCTGTAACATCTATATTTTATGAAGTAGCAAAAGATTTAAGACAAACGAGTTCATTATTACACACATACACACACACACACAGAGAAAGACAGAGTAATTGGTATGATTGCTTCCCCAAACACCCACAGTCTAAACCTTCAAACAAAAGCCTACACAGTCTTATCCTAGAAAATCTATGCCAGCAACACGGATAATGTCTTTGTCTGTCTCTCTCTCTCTCTCTCTCTCTCTCTCTCTCTCTCTCTCTCTCTGTCTACTGAAGTAAGTTATACATTTTCGCAAAATCCTCCACGGCGTTGGACTTGAAGTACCCCCCGTCGAACGTCTCTTTATCGAAGGAAGCAGCCTGTTGTGCACCGCCGAGTCTGGTGGAATCACACAGGACAGAGAACACATGATACCAAACCATGCAAAGAGGAAGACAGTTCCAGCTGACTGCAGACATCAAACTGACTGGGACTGGTGGGGCGGCTGCTCGTCTGCCTGCTCGTCTGCCTGCTCGTCTGCCTGCTCACTGTACATCCAATAAGTCTTCTAATCTAGTGTTGAGTCTTAAAACCTTACTTTTCTTTAAAGACGGCAAAAAGTCTGCCAATAGGCTGCGGTAATTTCACTTGTTTTCAGTGCAGATCACCTTGTTTCATGAATTTTCAAGAATACATTTTCTTGATACTAGAGGAGTGATCAGTCTTATTCTGCCTTGGTTCAAGATATTGACTCTTGTTTCTAGAAAATTCCTGAAACAAGTGAAACTTCATTGCAAACAAGTGAAATGATCTTACTTCAACGGCAGAATTTGTCACTTGTTTTAAGAAAAATATGATTTTAAGATGGAATATGGGACATTATTAGCCTAGAACAGCCTTAACCCAGATCTGCAAAATCTGCTCAAACTGCCCAGAGTTTATATCTAAGAGAACTGTTTGCTATTTAATAGAACATTTACTAGATTATTAGTACATTGGCAATCCAAGTACACATTTCATTTTTTCTACAAGTATACCAGCAATACCTGAAATGGTGTTTCATACTGTGACAAGGAGTACAACATTCATGCTGACTTGCACTGAGCCATCCTTCAGGAACAATTCCAGCATGCTTGGAGTTTTTGCTAATTTCCTGCATTCCCTTACTGTTTTACATCACTGTAAATTGTTTTCCAGTGCTATTATCACATTATGAGATATTTGCTATTTTTCCCTCATCTTACTGGAATGGATCTTCTCTCAGAATGTAAACGTTTACAGCCAGATATTAGCGGTCTGATGGAACTTCTCGTTCACAGCGATGGATTACCTTTACCAACCGAATTAGAAGTCTCTGGAGTTGTTTTCTACAACATTAGGAACTGAATGGGAGTGAATGAGCCTGAAAACCGATTTAAAAGTATCTTTAATAGTGGTTCATGCATGTAAAAACTGTCCCCATTAACATTAGAGAGATGTAAAATGTAAAAAATGAGCCAAAAGTCAAATCATGCTGGAATTGTACTTTAGGTGTATTATGGCTTTCAGAATGTGCTGTCTGAATCTTTTTCTTCATAATGTGCACATAATACAAACAAGGTTCAGATGACTCAAAGATGGTTTCTCAGCTACCTTATTACCACTAGTTGGCATAGCAACCAATCCATCAGGCATGGTGAAGTGTGCTCTACACAATTGGAAACACTGCTTGATAAATCCCATTGCTTGGCAGGAACTACTTGTTGTACAATACATTCACATTATGTTCTTGATTGCATTGTTGATATATAGTACATATTTGATTCAGGTCTAGCCTATATTTCCCTAAGTGTTATATTGTATTCTGACTAGCTTAATTATAGGTAAAGACCCAGTTGTAGCAAGAGGTCAGAGTGAGAGAAGAAGAGGAAGTATAACAAGGTACAATAGAGAGAAAATTATACTGCATTTAACATTTTAGGCGTTTTGCTGATGCTCTCATCCAAAGCTGCTTCGAATGAATCAGGTTGTGGCTCAGTGTTTTGCTCGAGAAACCTTTGACAGGACACATAGCTGCTGCTGGGATCAAATTGGACATTTTCTGGGTGCAGGACGGTCTCTCGAACCACTAGGCTACAGTGCCATCAATTTGAACAGCATATCACACAGTGTAAGACGATTGGAGTGTGCTTCTGTGCATGCATTCATTCGACCAAATGTATCAGAGGGTGAGGTCAGAAATTGGAGAAAGAGGGGCGTATTGGTTGAAGGAGGAATCAAAAATGTCTTTTTTCCCATCAGGCCATCCTGCCAAAGAAGCAATGAGGTTCAAATTGAGGATCTCTTGTTTACTAAATTACCGTTTTAACGATTAACCCGTCAACGTCAAGACTCGGACCTTGAGAAGGCACACAGCTCCGCTCCTGAAGACAACTTCATTTTTAGCGACACTTTCAGAGACAAAACTATTGTTCAGGTGCTTCGTACCCACATGGCAACAGCTCCTCGACAAGGACGGAGAAGACTGGGAGCGAGAAACGTCCCCAACTCAAGTTTGGATGGATGACTTCATGGCTGAGTGAAAAAAAAAGTCTTATCTATCTTGAGCAGATTTGAGAGGCACTTCCCCTCCCCCTAAGTTAAAAAGTTAACTCTCTGAGCAACTCCAAAAAAAAAAAAAACTAGGGCGGCTCTCCTTGAGTGGAAGTGAGTCAAGCGTTTTTTTTTTTTTCCCTTCCTGTGCTTAGAATTCCATTAATTTGCTGTCTTCTCTGTAAAAGTTTCATTAGTTTCAGAGACTGACCTTTAAGGTTGTTTGAAGGCCTTGCGCGAGCGGGACTACTTTTTTTTAAAGAGTCTTCTGAATTGACAACATAAAAGGATAACCGTCTGTGTCAGAATGCGCGGATCTGTTTTTCCTCCCTCACTCCGGTGCGCCGAGTCTTGTCACACTGTCCATTTTGTTGTCTTTAAGACCATCTGCGATAAAGATCCCTCTGTGTGGTTATGGTGTCCTTCAAACAGAGACCTTTATTTACACAAGAGTTTAACAAAAGGTTTATTTGCCGAGATGCTGACCTTAACATTATTTGGTTTCACTCCCATGCACACACACACAAATGCACAAAAGGAAAGAAATTATTCTTTGTGACGGTGACATTCAAATAGTGAAAACTCATTTATGCAAGATTCAGCACAAAGGGGAAAATGTTTCAGACTCTAACTCCACTCCATTCACCACAGAGAAAGTAATCATTAACAGTGAGGCTCAGTTTTTCTACCGTGTAAAAAAAACGAATGCGGTTCTTTTCTATCCGTTTGAAAGGGATGCATTTGTTTTGCATGTTAAACAAATTATCTCTCTCTCTCTCTCTCTCTCTCTCTCCCTCTCTCTCTCTCTCTCCTCATCTCCTTTTGCACACACACACATCTCCCATTTCCTTCAACAGGGATATTTTTTATGCCCCATATGATTTTTATGGTACTAACTGACTTTGCTTGTCATCTTAATTGTTATGTTTTGTTGTTTTTTTGGTTATTTTGTTCATCTCTATCTTTTTTTTTTTTGCTTTGTCTGGTTTAAGGTACAATATTTTTATTCATTTAAGTGTCTTTGAATTGTATTGTTACAGCTTTAGCTGTGATTTTGTCATCGTATTTTACCGCTGTTTTCATCACTGTATATTTTATCGCTGCAGAAATTAACAAAATTAAAATAACTGAATAGCGAGGGCAAGGTTTTTGTTTTTTTTAATTCAAGAAAAAGCAAATATATATGTAGACAATTGGAATTTCAGTGATGGCACTCACATTCCCATTAATTCTATTACTGTAACTGTATGGCAGATTGGAGGCTTTGTGTGTTGCAGCACATACAGAAAAGCATGTTGCCTGAAGACACTGCTGAAATGCAGCTGTCCATGGTGCTGAAATAACCTTGACAAACATCAGGAAGCTTTCCACTACAGTACAAGACCAAGAAGCCACTGTCACTCACTGTTTCCCCCCAAAATTGTCTTCAGCAGTTGTTTTATCTTTCGCTCTAAAAATGTTAATTTGTCCTTGTCACTGTATGAGTGACTGTGAGAGGGTAAATCTCTCCCTCTTCATCCAAACTCTCCTAACTTAACAATGCACGCATGAATTTTGATGCTCTCCTTTTCAAATGATCAGATACTTCCTTCTTCATCATCCAGCAGCAAGTGCGCAGGACGGCATTACGATGTTAACACCCCAAACATAGAAAACAAGTGTTAAACGCTCCCCCGAAGTGGGGAGGAATTTAAATCAGACCAGCTGCTGCCGTTCTCCAAATGATGCAGTTGTCAAATGGCTTAGTCGGTTGAGGATTCATATATCACACTTAAACACCCACTTCGTCTTGCTTTACTCTTGAATATAAGGCTACACCCCGTCCCGTCCCAACACCCCCTTCTGTCAAAGCAACCAATGACATCAGTATCACATGATTAATACCAGTGCTTAGATATTGTCGACGTTAAGAAAAGACAAATATTTGTACATTTTTGTGGCTACATCAACACATTAATTTCTCTGTGATATCGCAGGACATTTAGAGTACTTAGTTATATTTATACCTGCACCAGCCTATCTTATTAGCCTAAATCATAAAGTGGGGCAGCAGTAGAGAAGAGCGTCCCATCCTGAGTGCAGCTTTAAGTGAAATATCCTTATAAAGTTGCTTATTTGTCATTGAGTTGTCGCATGCATTCCCATGCACTTACTTGCTACATAAACAGTTTTCATAATGGTTCTGTCCTTCCTACACGTGGTGTTCTGTACGCATACAGTGTTACGGCACTGAATTATCAACCAGAATGAAAAGGGACAAAGAGATATCTTAGTCAAAAAGATTTTGGCATTCAACCATGTGTCAATGTCTTTTCAGTGTTTACTTCCCAAGGTCTTTAATGCCACAATCCACAAGTATGACTGCTTTGCTTTTACCTTTATGAAAGAAATAAAGAATATATTCTTCTGGATTTGGCGCATGGGTGTAATGGCCCTGATCCTTTGCTGCGCATTGATAAGAAGTGTTTTTCTTAAAGTTTGAATTCAACTTAAAGTCCAGGAAATGAAACTTGAATCTTAAGATTTTTTTTTATTTTTTATTATGAGTTAGCATGAGTTGTCGGTCTGTCTGCCTTTCTGGAGAGAAGAGAGTTGGGGTGAAGAGGGTCCACATGTTAGAGGAAAAGATGAGAAGTGTGTGTGTGTGTGTGTGTGGGGGGGGGGGGGGTAAAACAAGGATGGGGATACTACAGGGGAGGGAAAGGATAGATGGAGGATGGAGACGTGCAATGTGCTGGGAAGAGAGGGTGGGGGCTGAATAAGAGGACTAAAGCCCGGGGTGAAGTAATCAGGGCAAAGAGGAGAGAATGATGGGAAGGAGCAGGAGGCGAGGAGGGTGGGAAGTGAGTAAGGGGGGAGGGAGTGAGAGGACAGAAAGGAATACGGAGGGAGGGAAAGTGGGAGAGGACAGAAAATGTGGGTGGGGGAAGATAATAAATAACGCTCTCACCTGCCTCAGCACCTGCTGTTGACTTGCACTTGCACTCCCAGCTGCTCCAGTGGAGCTGTGGTTGTACTGGGCGGCTCCCAGCGGCCGACAGTAGAAGGCAGAGAGAAGTTTTAGTTGTCCAAACATTCCTTGGAGATAGAAGTAATCTGACTGGTTGAGTTAAACCTCAGTGGGCAGAAACAAAGTACCACAATTTGTCTGGCTAAGCAACATTAGACTGAAGCCCAGTGAAAAAGGCAAGAGGTAAGAGAGGAAGCTAATATCATGAAGCCTAGCGCTCTGTTACTAACTGAAAAACTGCAGTCTAGCCATGCTAAGTTATCTAGGTTAGCTAGTTAGCCTAGCTGACCTTCAAGTTCAAACTAGCCATACTCCCCTGTTGCTATCTAAGTAGTTAGCTAAGTTAGCTACCTGCTGACCTTCCAACATATTATAGAACTTCCATTACAAAGTTATTGCCATTCATATTACTTATCTATATGTTGACGAGTTCCTTCTTTGCCATTCAAGTTTGCCAGTTAGCTAACCTGCGCTCTGAAAAACCGGTTATTTGGCTCCGCCCACTGAGGTTTAACTCATCTAAAGAGATTATTTCTGCCTCCAGAGCAGCTCTGCTTCCAAGAAATGTTTGTATAACTAAAACTCCAATATGCCCAGTAGAAGACAGCGGTTGAATTGTTCAGCTCCCAGTGGCCGACAGCAGAAGACTGTCATTAACATTAACAAACGATATGAATGTGAATGGTGCTCAGTCGACTTTCCTTGGATCAAAAAATAAATTAAAAAGCCTAAAAGAACATGAGGTTTTTTAACTTTAACAAGAGGCAATTCAACCTGTGACTTGCAGCAGCGGCTTGGGGGAGTAGTTAGGAGGCTTACACACCTTCACACACTCACTCCAGTCCACCCAGTGCTGCCTCTGTCACTGCTGGCCGCTCAGATGCGAGGCAAGAGAGGAGAGGGGAAGGAAAGCTGCACAGAATGACTCAGGGCCAAGTGATAGCCAGTTAATAGAGATTCCTGTCAGCCTGCTGTAGATCCAAAAATATCCCCCTTCCCTCCTCTACCTGTCTCACCTTTCAAACACTGAATACATTAAGACTGTGATCCCTACACGGAATACAAAGTGCATTTTCCTGACAACTCTCTTTCTGGTGTTGCGCTTGTCCCATACCAACATGTCAGCTGCAATACTGACATTGCACTCTTATTTTATCATGCAGAAGTGTGAAACTCTGGCTGGTGTACTTCTCGTAGAATCTTGACCAGAGATTAGTCTGCTTTGAAAGAACAAAATTGTGTTTTTGATATTTTTAGGTTTTTCCCCCCAAGGCGCTTTGAATAGCAAATATTAACCTCTCGTCTTTGTTGAATGTGCTGGTGTTTAGACAATAATGTATCTAATGATGAAAACAAATATGCCCATCTGATATAGACGGTCCCTCTGTAGCGCATATGATTTGAATATCAAAGTGTAACTCCTCTCTCCCCCCCCCCCCCAGTCTGATTTGAAGTCGGCTCTGCGCTTCCCTGTCTGACTCACTCTCCGCCTGTAGATTTCTCTTACTTCACAGCGAAAAAAAAAAAGTAAAAATGAAAGCCTCTCTTCCAAAACACGTCAGATGTCTGCGGTTGAAAAAAAAAAAAAACAGGCGCTATCAAATGACGAGACGGTGTTAAGCTCACAACAAACACGCATCGGTAACAAGAGCGGCTTCAAAACATGTTGCTTTTTCTTCAGGAATACAAAGCAAAAATAGGGAAAGACTGTGCTGCTTTTTGAATCCATAGCATGAGCAGATATTCTAATTCCCTTACAGGACATCAGATGGTATTACGGATGAATAAAATAAGAAATCGCATGTGGAGGCAAAGCTTACAATGCCGGCTTTAAAATTACTGTATAGTATTTTATCAATGCTGGATTCCCCCCTCCCTCCTTCCTCCTTCCTCCTCCTCCCTCCTTCCCTCCAAGTTTCCAATCGCATTTCAGCCGATGTTTTCCTAACAAGTGTGATCTGACTGGTCCGGCTGACCGGAGCGGAGATGTTTTGACATAAGTAGCTCCGCTTGACAAGAAGCTATTATTGCCTGTATCCTCTGCGCTGACAGGGTCAGCCCAATTTGTCACATTACACACCAAAACATTGTTAAGAGCAGTTTCTAAGTCGGACAGGATGGGAAGGAATATCGTGATGTGGTGTAACCTGAGAGTTATTATACGCAGAGATGCCGAGGAACACGCGCATGCATGCAAATACACACACACACACACACACGCAGCCAAAAGGAGAGCGAGAAAGGTCAGCAAGATCTAGCAATTACTGCCACTCATTACTTTGAGAGGAGGAGAGGGAGAGAAGGATGAGACGGGGGGCTGAGAGAGGACAGCTGGTGGTGAAATGATAAAAGTTAAGAGAGGGAAAAAAAAAACCTCTCTCTTTCTCACCCTCTCTCTCATTCCCCCTCTCCCCTGGCTCTCCCTCTCCCTCCATCTTGCTTGATCTATCTGGCTGCCTCGTCCGCATCCTCCCCTGCCTTTTCTCTTTCTCTTTTCCTCTTTTTCCCTTTTTTCCGCCTCCCCCCTTCGCTCCGACCGGAGGAGGAACCCCGAGCGTCGGCGCGTGTCCCCGCGCCACCTTTTCTCCCCCTCTCATTTATTTCAATTTGTCATGCTTTGCTCTCCTCCCTCGGTGCAGGGCAGAGGGGTGGAGGGAGTAGGGTGGAAGAGGAGAAGGGGGGAAAGAGGAGAAGAGGAGGAGGAGGAGGAGGAGGAGAGACGGGCAAAGAAATTGGTATCTCCACTCTTGCCATAATGAAACATTTAGATGCGGGGCGCAGCTATGCCTCCGCGTTAATGGCGTGCGATGAGAGGAGGGAGAGAGAGAGGGAGGGAGGGAGGTAGAGAGCGAGGGAGGGGAGTGGGGGGGTGGAGAGGGGAGCCGGGCAGCCGGACCACTCCACCCTAATAACCCTCAAATCCAGGTCAGACAGGAATACCTCCAGATAATCAGTGCTGGCACCTTCCCTCAACGAGCCACTATCATGGCTTGAAAAGGGTTTTTGTAGTGGGTGCATGTGTGTGTGTGCTTGTGTGTGTGTGTGTGTGTGTGTGTGTGCGTGTGTGTGTGTGTTCCCCGGGAATCTCACGGCGTCGTATATTCTCTTGACAGGAATGAATATTGACATTTTTCATCTCAGCCAAGATGAGGCTGTTAGCAAACTTCCTTTAAATTGTTCCTGAGTTGAAATCATAGCAGATATCCTCCAGTGATAAAGTGGCTGACACATTATCTGGAAATGATGATTGACTGGCTGGATGGACTGTACTCCGCCGCTGTGAGCCTTCATGTATACAGAAGGGAGACTTCATCATCATTTGCTTGCCGACACATCCCATTAGAATACGGGAGGCAAAAACCAAATGCATGATACATGTTTCCCTGTATCTGTTGTCGTTTTCGGAGGATTTTAAAGCGGCTGACTTTGGGATGAAGACGTCTCACTCTGAACTGAATCCGTGGCACTTTCTCACAGCTCAGATGTTGAGACTTTTCACATTAATAAAACATCGGCATTAATATCAGAACAAATCAAATCCATTCGGGAGACTTTGCTCTCTTTCCGATCCGTCTTCTCGCTAACTTTTCGAGTCTGTTGGTGAATTTCCCAACGAGCCCCACCGACTGTCACACGAGTGTATTTGGACGAATCTGCCCACAACACTTGTCACTTCACATCTATCGGTTAATGTACGCCGGGTTCGGCCTCTGGGCTTTGTGCTATTATTTATCTCTCGTCCAATAACCCAATGTGACACGCAAAAAAGATAAAGGCACATAATAAAAAATGAAAACACACACAATCACACACCAGCTCCGACGCCCAAACATGCATGTTCACACATTCACACACAAACACACACTTTCCGGTATGCATGCGCTCACCAATAAACGTGCGCATATTCAGCAGCATGCACATACATATGCATGACATATTCGCACATTACACACACACCCTGGATGTGCACACACACTTACAGATCACAGATGGAGGTAGACTAATGGATAGGCCGAATAATATTGGTAGAGCAATAATCGAGACATTTAATCTCTGCTGAATCATAAAGATAGGAGAACATCGGCATCGGCCAGAAACACACACACACACACAGGCGAAAAAACAAGCAGGCATATACCCAAAACACAACTTGATTCATCACGAGCATGACTCATCAGAAACGAAACGACACACCGGCGGAGCGCTAGTGCGAGATAAGAGCGGGATCTTGCCGACTCTGAGCAGCTTTGAGTGAAAAGTGCCATTAAGAGCGACAGCGATGCCTAAAGATGCGCCGACGGTGTGCCGGAGAATTGGCTTCTTTTTTTTTTCTTTTTTTTTTTTTTAATGAATGCCTTTTTAACTTGTTCCGCTCCTTCTTTTGTCACCCTCAGACACTCACTATCTGTAAGCTAATGGCCGCCAGAGCCCGACGGCCTGCATAACTCTTCACAGTCTGACACTGTACTGTCATATCCGGCTGAGGCTTCATTAATTCCCCATCCCAGAATCAATGACTCGCCTTTGTAACGGATTTGCAGTCTCAGGCAGTTTCTTTTTCTCTTTGTATCTTGTCTCTCTCCCTCTCTCTCTCTCTTTCTCTCTCCCTCTCTCTCCTTTCCAAGCTCAAGGGAAGAGATGTGGAGATGAATGACAACAGGGTCATTTAACCACAAGCAAAAATGTCCTAAAGAAAATAAAAGTAGTGTGAGTGTGTGTGTGTGTGTGTGTGTGTGTACGTGTGTACATAAGAGTATGCTTGCATCTATTTATATGGGTGTGCATGCTTTTGCGTGTGTTTGTGCATGTGCGTAAGTGTGTGAATGCCTGTGTGTTGGCATGTGTGTGTGTGTGTGTGTGTGTGTGCGTGTGTGCATGTGAATCAAGTTGACATCTCCACAGAGTGCCACAGCCTTCCACCCTCCGCTGACACACCGCATTACAGTCAGCGGTCGGGTATCGGGAGGAGGACGGCGCTTTCTGGAAATCTTCCTGGATGTCATTTGGTTTTGTATCAGATGTTTGCTTTGCGGGCTCAAACTATTTCTATGTGATATTGTTCGGTGCTAAGCAACAGTGAGTGGCAGATGTGTACAGGATTTCTTCGCCTCAAAGCGCATGTTGCCGGTTTTTCCACATCTGCCTTTATGGGTTTCGCCAGTTCCATGACCTAAAGGCCCGGCGAAGTGCGCTTTCCTTTTTTCCCCAATTCATTTTTGAACATACAAGCTTTTCATCTACTGTATTGCTGTTGATACACGGGGTCATTACAGGTCTATTTGGTAAAGCCCTCATATTAAAACTCCTCTATTGATCTAATTTCTCAGCCAGTGGCTGAAATCAATAACTCAATGGCACACTGAACACTAACAACAATAACCAATGCTTTCGTTTCCATATAAAGCTGAAAATGATGAGAAGTCTATCTGTTTTACATTATTGAAACTTATTTTGAAAGCACATTTTTAATAATACTATTACTACTACTATAATAATAACCTTGATTAATAAAGCATTTATCTACACACAGAGTTACAAGGGCTTCAGATGAAAACAGAACAAATAGCGCAACATATGAAATAAAAATAAAGCAAAAGACCAAAAGAAATAAAAAGGATTTATCTTTGATTAAGATAAATCATTACATACTCAGAGCAGCAGAGTTTCTCTAGTACAATGTACAACTAACAATATACTTGTTAGTTTTTCCATATAGTTTATGAGCCCGTAGGCACTACGTTTTCATGGAGTTTAATAAATCCAGGCTGCTAGTTAACCACCAAACTCCTATTAGCTCCTGTTGTCACCTCAGCGTCAGATTTATCCGCTACCATTGTCTCATCACGATGTATCTGTAACTAACGACATAATGAAATATCGTCTCTATTTCCACTCATCACTTCTCCCTGACCTGCTCCCCCTCTCCAGCTCCTCCTCCTCTCTCTCTTTGCAAAGGGGTCATCTTAGACCAGAAGATAGCAGTGGCACCTAACACTTATCACTCATTATAATGGGGAAAGAAAGATGGAGAGAGACAGACAGAGAGAGAGAGAGAGAGAGAGAGAAGGGCCTCTGCCTCTTATTCGACCCTTCTATTTGTCAGGAGACTCAATCAATGTGTAATTACGGTGGATGGCTATCATAAATAACAGGATGCTGAGAGCCCTCTCAAGGTTATCCACCTAATTGTCTTATTTATAAATATGAAATGGTTGTAAATGCGGCTGCCACAATGAGTGGCGCTAACGGCTGATGAACATGATATATTTCCAATTTGCAATGCGAGATCCGCGCAGGCGGGTCGATGCGGCTAAGAGCTCCTCTGACTTTGGCTAATAACACTGATAATAAAGGTTTGCGGTGGAATTAGGCTCTCAGGTAAAACAGATAACAGCCGTTCCTTCATTCCACCGTATTTGGCACCTCAGCGGCGTCAGTGTTATGTTTTCACCTTGCGACTTGACAGCTGGATGTGTGACTTATGCGGAAGATTTGAACAGCTGTGAGAGAGATGAAGAGAGGAAAAATTGTCTCTCTATACATCTATAGTAGAACTAAGTTGAAAAATGCTAGTTTCATGTCAGAAGATGAGAAATTCCTATGTGCCCTCCCATCCTGCCAGACCCATGGCAGATAGAGAAGCAGCGGTGAGTGACAACCTTGTAAAAAAAAAAAAATCCTATTCCCATGTATCCATCATCCCCTCTAATCCACAGTCATAGACATTCCTTTCCCCGTTTAACTATCAACCTCCCCATCCTGATCCAGAGATTCCTATTCCCATGTATCCATCACCTGTCTCTTCCGCAGACCCGGTCAGTCAGCGGCGAGTCCGTCTCCCTCTCATCAACCTGTCCGCGCTATCTCTGCTCCTCCGCCTTCCCAACGCTCCCGCCTCCCTTCATCACCTCCACACCCCCCATCCCACCCCAGGGAGCCATGTCAATCCCGAGCCCATAAGAGGGGGGCTTGACGCGGGCCCTCGGAGGACAGCCGGCTCCCCTTTGCTCCCCTGCTCACTGGAGGGTGAAATTAGCCTGCGGTGGACCGTCCGTGGCGGTTGGGTCAGTCCAGACAACCAGGCAGCGGTGCTTGACCAGCCCTTCACCACCACCACCACCACCACCACCACCACCAGGCACCCACAACCCCCTCACCCCTCCACAGCTCCTTCCCAATAACCCCTTCAACCCTCCGACTCACTTCACGTCCGTCCTGCCTTTTTGCCCCTCGAGTGAAAGCCATTTAACCCCCAGTGTGGGGTAGAAAAGCAGGGGCGCCGGGGTTGGAGATTGGCTGTTTCACATGGGGTTAGAGAAACTTGCTGCTTAAAATCGAAGCCTGTTTGGTATTCCAGACAGTCTGCGCCTGCTACTGTCAAGTAGGAGGACTAGGAGCGTCGTATGCAAGCACCGAACGCTCTGGATGCCAGAGGATATACTCCTTGCAATGCCTTTTTGGAACATTTGGGTCTTTATATATCCTTTTAGATGCTTCGATTCAGTCCCTGATAAGACTGCAGTACTTGCAGTCTGAATTGACACAAAATCCTGTGGAATTACAAAACAAAGCTTCCGATATCTGTTTCTTAGAGGATATATTACAAATGCAAACAACCAGGCGGCTTCTAGAACTGGTTTCTATGGGTTGTCTTGAGGCAAGCAGAGGAATGATGCAGCAAAACACAAAAGCACCTTGTACAACATAAAGGCCGTGACGCAAACATCGCAGTATAGTACCATCATGCCATTATATATACAACACCAACCTCTCCTCTGCATGTCATTTCTAGGGCAGTTGCGGAGTGTAATAGCCACACTATCCAATCTCATCCAATCCCCAAAATACAGGCTCGCTCCTCCTCCAATCGCGAGCATCAGTGCCAGAAGTCCCCAAAGTTAACGGCGCAATTACTGTGAGTGTCTATTAAAGGGGACATAAAAGATGGCTGAGTGTGATTCACCACTACATCAGACACATAAAAGAAGCAAGCCGGGGAGGTAGAGGTGCGAACTCCCATCTTGGAGCGAAGGAGGACAATTACACTGAGATTTTAAAGGATGAGATAAGAGCTTGTCTTTAGAGTCTATTTGCTCCGGAATGAGTTAGGGAACAGTGAAGAGCGTGGAGGGCTTCGCTGTATGACGGCAAGGTGGAAGGTAAATGGCATGTCATTAGCTCGTCCCTGGAGTAGCAGCTCCCCTCTGCGGCGACTTCTCGCTGCCATTTTTGATCCCCTCTGGTGAGGATTCGCTGTAATTCATTCAGGGATGCCAAATGGCACAAGTGGGAAAAACCCCATCGTCACTGCAGATCAGGGATATAAATTGTCCTATCCATTTCTTGCTGTATAGTAAGGAAAATATGCTCTGTTCTGCAGAGTTCTGGTGAGTTTCACAGCATCCTGAGATCTAGAAATTAGGAGTAAATCTTTGCTCGGTTCAGATTCCAAACAAAATGCACAAAATACCACACTCCGTAAGACTACTTAAATATAACAGTCTGAATTTATGCCCTGACACTGTTAGCCCTCTCAAACATAGCTCTCAGGCATGAGGCCTCATAAAAAGGTGACTCTATTTTGCTGGTCTGTCAGCACTTTCGCTTCGTCATAAAAGCGCAGACCAAATCATTTCCCACTTCCCCACGTTATTTGCGCCCAGTTTCTTCCACAAAGCCCTTCTCCCCAGGCAAGGTAACGTTCATAAATGGCCCGAGATCAAGTGTGGAAGTGGAATGCAGCGAGTCGAAGAGGAACGCCGCCGCTTCTTCCGCCTGTACCGCAGTCAGTTGGCGTGAGCAGGAGAAGCCAGTGAATATGCTGTTGTTGTCACTTTCAATAGCCGTCACAA
Organism: Centroberyx gerrardi; assembly: GCF_048128805.1. Taxonomy (NCBI): domain Eukaryota; kingdom Metazoa; phylum Chordata; class Actinopteri; order Beryciformes; family Berycidae; genus Centroberyx; species Centroberyx gerrardi. The sequence goes on along the minus strand of NC_136010.1, from coordinate 25,499,486 downwards.
TAAAGACTCCACCTTTCAGAGAATGTTCCCTTCAAATGTCAGGGCCATCCTCGGGAGCCTTGAAGGACGGAGTCTCTTTAAAAGCAATATTGGCAGTAAACATACCAGGCAGCGGAGGCTGTCTATCTGACTTTGCCATCAGAGCGTGGTGGCGGGCGATAATCGCTGTGGAGAAACGGCACCTGGAGGGGCTGAACTTTCCCTTTTTCCACATCTATTGGATCCTCAGCCGCCGGGGGCTGCCGCCGTGTCACGGCCACAACCGGCTCTTTTACCTGAGAGAAGATCCTTACATTTTCCCCTTCCCTTTTCACGAAACCATCACCGCTATTTTACATGACTATTTATTGCTCTGAACCTCTCCAGTTTTCTCTGAATGTCATGCAATGGACCTGCCTAACGGATCTCGTTCATCTTCTTTAGAAATCTTTAGGGTTACAGGCGCTGGACTTCGGAGTCTGCGCTCAAAAATGTTTTTGACTTGTCTGACTAAACTTGAGTGCTCGAGTGTCTCCTGGCTTGGTTTTTGTGCTGTTTTTGTATTATTTCTATGTTGCCAGTCACAAATAATTAATCAGATTTCTTAGCGGGAATATGTAGTACTGTAGCACTGCGGTGTGGTTAAGAAGATGTGGCGTTGGGGGCCAGCACCAATCTCAGAATAGTTGTCTGTTGCTTGACATTCATCCTGCATTTAATTTGGCTGCTATATTGTTTCCTTCAAACAGCAAGGAAAACAACATTAGAGGTGTGGGCAGGGGCAAGGCAGGCTAATTGTTTATGCCAATTTCTGCACTGCTAAACAAAACACAGCTGGAGATATTGAATAGCAGCAAGGTGTCCCGTCCCCAATTGTCAATTACTATATCAAAGCAATACATTTCATTTTCTTTGCACTCGAGATGTTTTTGCGCATAGCAGGGCAAAGTGAGTTGCCATAGATACTATCCCAATTAGCCAGATTTGAGGGTGTACATATATATGTGTGTGTGTGTGTGTGTGTGTGTGTGTGTGTGTCTGTGTGTGTGTGTCTGTGTGTGTTTGCGTGAGATAGCACTTGTTTCTTTGTTCCCACTGTTTTCGTCAACAAAGGGCTATAAAGGGAAAGCAGTGTTAACTTTGAAACACATTTTCTTGGCTTAATTGTTGTCTCTTCAGCGAGCTGTTCACAACTGCATGTTGTCATTTTGTTCTACTTCATCTAGCAAAACATGTATTATACTCATTGCTTTGTCTCCGTCTTTATATAACTGTCTGCACATCTTCTGAAGCAAATGTGCCCATCGGGGCCACCCATAGTCAAACATATATGTTTGACTATATATATGTTTGTATGCTGTATGCACTCATAGTTCTGTAAGCTTTTGATTAAAGCATCCGCCAAAGGCATATGTCATGTTACTGTATGTACCTTAGTGTGAAAACCGTCTAAATCCACTTTGCATTGGATAAACCCAACAAGAGGCACATGAGCTGCCTAAAGTCCCACCATAATCACCATGATATATTAAACATAACCAGTTGTGCTACTGAGGCCATTACTCTATAGGGGGAACCTGTGGTGTGAATATGAAGTTTCTATCATGTGTTGTTCTGGAGTTATTGTGTTCACAAGTGTCTACAGACAGACAGATGGACAGACAGACGCCATGATGAAATATTGTCCACCATACTGTGTATCATAGTGGAGGGACATAATAAATGCATGGTGGTCACTCTGAAAACCAGGCTGTTTTTCTTGGTTCCTGAAAAGTTGACATTTGAGAGACACAAGGTTTTCACCCAACAGCGACGATATCCATCTTCTCTGTCTTCTGTTGATCTCTCTCTCAGTTCCCCTGTCTGGTCTGCCCATGCTGTCTCACCAAATACACAGACAGATAAAGAACTAAATAAGCAATATGACATATTACTTTTTGAAGGAAACAAGAGATAAAAAAAATGTTTTACTAAAATGAATGTAACTCCAATGTAACAAAATTAGGAATATAACTTGTTATTTCCATCCGCACAAGGTAAATACCTCCTGCAAAAGAACTTTGTTTGATTAGTTGCATCATATTATGTGTCATCGCTGTTAATGGTTTTATTACTGGCAGAACAATTACATCCATAAAATGACAAAGGGAATAAATATAGCCCTAATGAAGGAAATTAAATCAGAGGAAGTGAGTGTGATAATGAATGGGAGTGTGTGTGTGTGTGTGTGTGTATGTTGGAAAGGGGGTTTAGGGAAGTGTGCAAGTGTTTTGTTTAAATGTGTCTCATGTGTCTTTCATTTTTGGGAAGTGATTTGAAGAAAGTGTTGTTTACAAATGGATGACTTATTCATCATGATGAAAAAAACATCAACATTGTCATACTGGAACATTTGGAACGTTGTTATGGCGACGGATCTCATCTTGAATCATATCAGCAGCTAAATTTAAAGTCTGTGATACGTTTAAGATGAACACAAAAGGCAACAATAAAGCGTACTGGAGCGGGCCGAGCTTATTGTGCAGCACTTCACTAAATAAGAAGATGCAGCTCATGGTGAACAAAGTGATAAGTTGTGATAATGCATCTGGTCAAGCAGCTGAAAACAGTGGTCTTGTAGACAGGAATTAAGACGTATACAGCCAATGATCTTGTAGAGAAGCTAATCCAAGTTTCTGATCCAAACTCCTGTCACACCCTCATTCACCAAGTCTGCTTATTTAGTGAAAGCTTGGAAGAACTGAAAACTTTTGCAATAACTTACTGTACATGTTCAACTGCTGGGAGCCCAAATCTATCAGCAAGGTAGGATCCATTTCATGGAAAAGGACCCTAATTGGGTCCTCTAGTGCAGTGATTCTCAACCTTTTTCATATCAAGGACCCCTAATTTAGTCCACATTAGGGCCACCAGGACCCCCATTTGATGAGATTTTGTCTCTCGGACCCAAATCTGACAATATTTTTTATTGTTAGATATGATTTTGTCCAGAATCCCATGACTATCTGTATTGTAGATAGAGAGATAACAGTGAAACTATCAAAACAGTCATTCTTCTACATTCTCTAATTGTGTTAACTTGTAAATGAAATAATTGTGAAGTTTAACAAGTCATCAATTTGCTGGGGACCCCCTGGAACCCCCTCAAGGACCCCTGGTGGTCCCCGGACCTCACGTTGAGAACCACTGCTCTAGTGTAATTTCTGTGGTGGGTTGAGTCTCATACTATGGTTCTCCTATGGTTTTGTCTTGTGTTTCACTTTGGCAAGGAGGATATGAGCAACTGGCTGGTGGGTCACAGCAGCAACACCTTCAGAGAGAGGTGAGAACATATCATGGTCAGACATATACTGACATCAGGTTAGTTGTTTCCCATATTTTCAATGTGATTTTTACATCATAAAAAGGGAGATGGAAAAGCAAAGTTGAGTTTTTATTCTGTGATTGACAGATGTGGAGCGATGTCATTAAGGGAGACAAAAATCCAGCCAATCTGGTGAGAAAAAAATACATTAGACATAGGTGCCAACTAGGGTTATGCAGCGTTCAAGTCATATCAGAAGAAGCAGAAGAATAGAATGACATCTCATTGCTATACAACTCATTCACATGTTTAACTCTTTTGAATGCCCACATTCAAAATGATCATTTAATCAACCGTAAATTAACCGCAGCAGATACTGTTTATTTCCCCTAAGTAGAGTTGATTGTATTAGTTTGAATTTAATCAGATAATTCTCACTGGCGGATTCACTGTCATGTTTGCCACCTGTGTTGAAGCACTTCTGCAATATTTGAAAAACTTTATTTTCTTTACACATTACCTTTTCTCGTGTCATTTCTTCAGTAATGCTTTTTGTAAATGAATTCTTCATTTAGCGAGTGTCCTGGCCATTGAATAGGTCACCCTGCCTTCAAGAGCTGTTTAAGAACCCTGCAGCTAACCCTAAGAGGATTTCATTAGACTGGGTTTCATGTTGCCCTGAAGGGCAGAGAGAGATGAAGCCTTGAGGCTCATGAGGAGAAAGGGAAATAAATTAAACATCTTTCACGCCAAGTAGTGTCCCATTTTATCATGTAAAGTCTGGTTCATTTTCGGGGGGATGGTCTCTCGTCATCATGCACCTATGAACTGTTGCCGTGGCGGGGAATTAATGTTATATATCCAATGTTTCTCTGTATATAAGTCTGTTTTGCTCTCAGTGGAGAGTTTTATGTTCCATTGCTGTTTCAGAGGCTTTTCCACCATGGACAGAATAAACTTCTGGAGGGAAACACTGTAAGCTTGTGATTTTGTGGCATGAAACTGGTCAGATTTAAAGATATTGAATAACAGCATAAAATATTGGCTATCAGCAGCTTCTGTACAAAAATATAGGTGTGTATCATATGGCGTGATTGCTGAAGCCAAGGTCAGCTTGTCCACCAGAGCCAAAACGCTGGTCTCCATACAGAAGAAAGTCAGGGAGATGTTCAGCCAGATGGATCTCTGCTCAGAGAGTCCTGAACTGCTTCAGTCCATCTCTGATGTTGAGGCTGAGGAGCTTCTCCTCATGTTCCAGGTCTTCATGAAACCTGATGAGACACCAGCTAAGGACTAAGCTTGGTGAGATGGCTTCCATAACTGATACGTGTTGATGGAGCTTTGACCACCACTGTTTCTATTGATGTTCATGGAGGTTTGACTACCACTGTCCCAGTTTACTATCCTAAATCTGTGACGACTACAATGTAATTAATTTACCTGCTTAAGTGCATCTGTAATTACATTGTAATTACAGGCTTACATGGTTCTTTACCATGTATTTATCTGGTAAGTACCTAGTACTTAAGGTGACTGCAAAAGAGAGGAATACTGATATATTTTTTCGACTCTACCCAGGTGTTAAAAGCCACTTTAAAGGGATCCAGCAGTTGACAGTGCAACATTGATAATGCAACACTGAATGCCAAACATAAAGCTCCATAAAAAGAAAAGGGAAGAGGAAAGTATCTCACTGCGGTGTATTTCACGCTACAGTGAGCATTTGACATATCCAATTTCTAATCTGGGACACTTATTGTGTCTTTGTGTAGCTGGAGAGAGGTTAGAGGGGAGGTTATGGCATAACAGATCAGTGTGCGTGTGTGTGTGTGTGTGTGTGTGTGTGTGTGTGTGTCTGTGTGTCTGTGTGTCTAGGGTGAAAGTAATGGAGTTGGAGTCAAATTACAAAAACATTTCTTGTGTTGAATGTGTTTAAATAAGTTTTCACTATTTGAATGTGGCCATCACAAAGAGGAGTTTCTTTTCTATTGAAGCTGTGTGCATGTGCGCGCGCATGTGTGTGTTTGTGTGTGTGTGTGTGTGTTTGTGTGTGTTTGTGCCCCAGAGGGTATTGAAAGCCTTTTTCAGATGCCAGAGGGTAACAAGTGTGTAATGATCATTCCCTTCCTGCACACACACACACACACACACACACACACTCCTAGCCTCTCCTCTCCTGAGGCGCTTTAGCACCTCCATCACCATTACAAGCTCTTAAAAGCACACTGATACCACCGCTGTCAATCAGAGCCAAGCGAGAACATAGAAAAACCTCTGGCTGCAAACTTTTTCCACAGAATCCACTTGGCAAATTAACATGTTTGTGATTTGCTTCAAACCGCCGTTTTGTTAGTACACATTTTCTGGGTAATTGGACAGCCGCCACATGTGAACTGCAGCTAACTTGCAGCGATTTTTCATCAAAATGCACGGCGCAGTTTCAGCGAGCAGCATCAGTTCTTCAAAGACTGAAGCAGACTGGTGTCTTTCTTAATTGCACGCTACAGCAATTATATTATTTTCTAGCGGAGAGACGTGCTTTCTTTCCCCCCTCCTTCTTCTCATCCACGCCTACCTCTCCTCTCCCCGAAGCTGACCCGGTGGGTCACCGATCTCATTGTCATAATTACCATCATCACAATCGCTATTATCTTAATTGGCCTTATCTCCTCGTTAGCTGCTCGTTAGCTAATTGACTCGGAGAATATCCGCCGCTCCCGCCAAACGTTTGCGCGCGGCGAGACAAAAGGCAACAGACGGAGATCAAGGGGAGACATCTGCGCGTCGAGGGGAGAGAGAGAGAACGACGACGAGCGGCGGCTCATCTGTCACGATAATGACGGTCTCAACAACTGTACACAATTATCGGTGGGAGAAACTACCGCTGCTGAATGGAGAACACACACTCGTTCGTACGAGTTCTCGCACAAACACACACGCTCAGACCGAGATGTGCTCTTAATGACATGCTCAGAGAGATCTAACACACACACACACAGGAGTAGACGAATACAATCGCACAAATGGATGTATTCAAATACACACATGCACACACACACCAGTGTCAAAAAGCCAATTATATGACAGCGAAGGCAACGGAAAGAAGTACTGTAATTAACGCGAGCTGATCTGTGTGGAAATTAGAGGAGGAATATCAGAAAATATCAGAATTATCATCAATTAAAGCGCGCAAGAGGTCTCATCCGTTTAATGACATGAAGACGCTGTTCAGAAAAGAAAGAAAGAAGAAAGTTTTTTTTTCTTTTCTGCCATTCAGTACACACTGAACTAATCCTGCACCAGTCCCTGTAGAAGAGAATGCCGCATCAATGAAGAGTTTTTAGAGGGGAATTCAAGTCAATTTAAAAAGATTCCTTTTCTCAAATCATTCGTAACCAATAGGAACGTTTTTTCCAATGCCATTTCTTCTTGAATAAACTCTTTCCCATCTTCTTTTTTCTTCTGACCTCCCTCCATCGCTCTCTTTCTTTCCCTCTCTCTCCACTCTCTCCCCTGTGTTTCTCTTTCTCCATCCCTTTCTTTTGGTCTTCCAACTTTCTCCTCTTTATCTCTTCCTTCCCCTCTTCCCATGCTCCACCTCCTCTCTCTTTCTGTCTCTCTCCATGTCCACCCTCTCTCTCTCTCTCTCTCTCTCTCTCTCTGGCTGTGTGTTGCTTGCTGAGTTGTGGAGTCTGGTGGTGTCACCTGTAATAAGGTCCCAGGGGTGCTCTGTACGCTGGAGCTGGGGTCTGGGAACTGTCTGCATAATATGAAAAGGGGGCCTCGCACTCTCCTGTCCTACTTTTGAAAAGGGTCCCTGGCTGGCCGCCTGTGTGTGTGTGTGTGTGTGTGTGTGTGTGTGTGTGTGTGTGTGTGTGTGAGCGCTGTGTGCAGTATGTGGGCTGATTATAAGTTACAGGAGCAGGGAATTAAAACAACAGTAGATAACATTTTGAAGCGACATGAAGCAGTTGAGGATCAAACTTAACCCCCCCAAGGTGTGTGTGTGTGTGTGTGTGTGTGTGTGAGTGTGTGTTGTCTGCATGTGTCTATGGTTATATCCATGAACGTGTACACTGCAAAAAATGCCCATCAAAATATTAGTCATGTACTCTAATACTGAGCCGGAAAAATGTATTTTTCTTAAATTGATTGAAAAAAAAATCTGGCAAGGGGGTTGAGATCATTTTACTTGGTTCCAATGCAAAACGACTTGTTTCAAGAATCATTGCCTTGATACTGATGTGGTGATGCACCTTATTCTGCCTTATCTCTTTAAGATTTTAAGACTAAACATGAGATGAAAGATAGTCTTTTCAGTGTGTGTTTGTGTGTGTGTGTGTGTGTGTGTGTGTGTGTGTGTGTGCGAGTGTATGCACAGGATGTACTTATTTATGTGTGTGCCTTTTTATGTACTGTATGTGTTTCCTTTGAAATATTCCAGATCACTGCACAGTGCTCAGAGTTCTCTCTTTTTAAAGAGACACTGCAGTAGTGTATCTGTATGACCATGTTAGATGCAGGTTAATGATAAATTGGATTTCTTTGCTTTTTCTTTTCTTTGATTTCTTTTGCTTTTATTTATGCAAAACATTTGTATAGTTTTAAGGCATCCGTATCCGCCTTAGTCCATGTCTCTGTTCAAAGTCTTCATCAAGCCTTTTTTTTGGTAATAATATATATGCGAGGAAGTACATGAGTAACTCCTCATGTTTGCACAGTGCTGTTTCAATTGCACTGTGCTGTTGACTCAGGTGGGCGCTCTTCCAATAATGCAGAGAACGACAGAGCTAGCAAGAGACAGAGAGAGAGAGAGAGACAAGAAAGAAAGTGAGAAGGAGGTGATCGGATCTCAGCCACAGTCAGCCAGGTGTAAATGCAATCCGTACAGTGTGTCCGCATCACTGACAAAGTATCTGCCCACGAGGTAGAAACACTGCGGGTAGAAGCGTCATCACCATGGGTAGAAATGTCACCACCATGAGCAGAAAGATCATCACTGCGGGTAGAGAGATTGCCACTGCAAATGGACCAATATATGAAGAATCCTTGAAGCAGATGGCAAGAGTTGCCTCATACTATAGAGAGTTGTAGAAGATGAGCTCCTCTGCGGCAAAGGCAAGTAAGTCCAGCCTATATAGGAACTCCACTTCCGGTGATCCTACACCTGGACCACAAGTATGCAAACAACTGCTCAGTACAACAGTGATGCGCAGAAGATCATCTCAGAACGCACAACTCGTCAAACCTTGGAGTGGATGGGCTACAGTCAGCAGAAGGCCACGCCGGATTCCACTCCTGTCCGCTAAAGCAGGCACAAAAGCGTGGAAAGATATCACCTGGTTTGATGAATCCCAGTTTCTGCTGCAAGATGCTGATAGCAGGGTGAGAGTTTCACATAAACAGCATGAATCCATGGATCCATCCCGCCTGGTGTCAACAGGACAGGCTGGTGAAGGTGGTGTAATGGTGTGGGAATGTTTTCTTGGCTCATTAGGTACCAACTGAGCGTCATCTGAACTCCACAGTGAACCTAAACATTGTGGCTGACCAAGTGACCTAGTCGGATTCTAGGTAAGGGACCTGCTCAGCCAATCAGATGCTATGACGTAGAGCCTATCAGGAGCTATTGCGTCAATCCAAGATGGCAGCCAATTTATGTGACGAACAGGATGTAAAAAAAAGGCAGCGACAACTTGTCTCCTTTCACCGTAAGTGAATGTTCTGAATGCAGTATTTATTTACCTGAACCTTGTAATTGTAAAATGTTCATGTGTAACCTCAAATATGACATTAACACAGTGTTATCCAAACATGGAAATGCCCCCATTACCCATGTGCTAACTTAGCTAGCTAGCTACTAAGCCTTTTGTTAAAATTAAACTAAGTTTTTCATAGCACATTGACTTACACAACAGCGTTAGTCATTATCTAGTACAGGCTTCAATGTATTCCCCACATAACAGGTTAACTACATGGTATGGGGTCAATTCAATAATAGCAACCTCAGATTTGACAGATTTAAACAAGTTGTAATATTCTCTTTTCCTGCCCAGTCCTCAGACTTCAGCTGGACTCAAACTCTTCATTATTTTATGCACTCAATATTTGTTAGTGATAGATGGCTGAAAGCTCTCCAAATCCCCTCATGTTCTGTTATGCTCTGTCTGTAAAATCTTAACCTTGACAGGAAAGTAAATAGCCCTCCTGTAAACCCCTGTATGCATCCCTACAAAATCTCACGCCTGTCAGACAAAATGCCATTCCCTTCATTTCATAGCACATGCTCTACAAGAATGCAAATATTGTGTGTTTCTTGTTTTTTATGTTCAACAACAACTTATTTTCTCATCAAATGGATGTTTATTGAGATGCAGCAATTACAGACAAATGGTTGAGAGGACAGAAGTGCGCGCCGGGCGATGGACCGGGCCTTGTAGATTGGGCTGCTGTCACTCCAGAAGAATCTCTGCCAGGTGGCTAAATCCATGATGGGATGATGACATCCTTCCTCCTAAAATTGAAAAGGGGGAAGAACAACAAGTCAATCATATTATCCAGCAGCTACAAAAACGAAAAGGCTGCACAGCTGGCTCCATTAAAGCCCACTCAGCAGAACAAAAATAAAGACTACATCATCTAATAGCAATACTGTTATAATAATATGCTGCTCAATGAAATATTTCATATGGGAGCCTGACTGGGACATTATGACAAATCCCTTATCTTTAAAAAAATATTTATATTATTTGGGGTAATGGAGAGCTTGAGGAACAATATGACAGAAATTCTAGATTTTTTAATGATTTCTAGAAGCTATAACTATGAAAAATACCCACGCAAATTCATTTTTCAGCTATCAATTTTACAATGGTTTTCTATGGGGAAACTGGCCTTACTGCACCATTAACTAGCGGCCGGCTGTGGTACTGCAACTACGGTGCTTGAATGACGAAGACACTGGCATCAGAAGAGAGAGAGAGAGAGAGAGAGAGAAGCTCTGTTTTATTGAATTAATTCAACCGGGAAGGAAATCCCACTTTCCCTCTGGGCTCCGCGGCCTATCAGGAGAGAGGATGTAACAAGTGAGGCTCCTTGTTGCTCAGTCTGAGCGGGGTCAAAAGTCCCGCGGGTCAGGTGGGTTTTATCACTGCAAAAGTCTTATCTGACATTTGTCACAGGGACAGGCCTGGAGAGATAATTGGAATGGGATTCTCTCTCTCTCTCTCGCGCCGACTTTCTCCGTCTCTCCCTCGCTCTCTTTGCCTTTTCCCCCCTCTCTCTTCAACTTTGTTCTCTCTCTCTCTTTCTCCGCGTCTTCAGCACATTTATCTTGACGCACTAAGTGTGTGCTGAAGTTGGGTCTGTGAGCCTTGCCGTCGCATCTCTCAATATCTTATCTCGAAGTAAGACGCCCACGGTTGGCATTTTAAGAGGACACACACTGAACCGCGCATACACAGATAACCACCGCTACCACTCACTGTCACTCACAATGGCCCGCACACACAAGCTGTGAGTGTGTGTGTGTGTGCGTGTGTGTGTGTGTGTGGGCGCGTGCACATGCATGTACAAGCGAGTGACCATTTATGCACGAGTTGGTGCATATTTTGTTTATATCTGTGAGTGCAACCATGTATATGTGTGTGTGTGTGTGTGTCCGCCTTGTGCATAGCGATGGTGAGCGGTGATTAGGCAGTAATGCTAGTGCTGTCAGGAAGCCAGCAGGCAGCCTGGTTATGCCCGCAGCGGGAGGCGGCACCATCACCACCATTACACCAGCCTCAGTCTCAGGCCGAGAAACATGCTTAAACTCTTTGGAAAAAATGAAATGACTGGTTACTCTATATTGTCAAACTAGGATCAAAAATGTATCGGGTGCTCTTGGAAAATGGGGAAAAAAAGAGTGCTACAAACAAAAGGACAGTCCAGGCACTCCAAATATAAAAATATAACCACGAGGAAGAAAATACTTAAAAAGCCTTTATTGTAGTGGCTAAATCATTAAAAAAGCCAACATGTTTCGACCACTGTAGGTCTTCTTCAGGGCTTTAAAACTTTAAACCTACAGTGGTCGAAACATGTTGGCTTTTTTAATGATTTAGCCACTACAATAAAGGCTTTTTAAGTATTTTCTTCCTCGTGGTTATATTTTTATATTTGGAGTGCCTGGACTGTCCTTTTGTTTGTTTCCACTCTTTATTCATTTTATTCAGAGTGGACCTCAGTGTCTCTGTAAAAAGCATACCGCTTCATATTTTAATGCCGTGGTGTGCTATATAAAAAACATACACTTCAAAGGCTGTTCATGTGTCGTGTACAGACTCTTTGAAACACAAGTGAGATGAGTTCAGATTCAAATCACCACTCCATAGCACCAAAGTTTTACAACTTAAAGGATAAGTTTGGCGGTTTTGGACCTATATATAATTTGTCTCTTACATATACCTGTAGTAATTGGACCTACAGAGAATATTGGCTCTAGAGTCAGCTGTCGGCTGAAACAGGGAGCTCCTGTTGCTAGGCCTCTTGCTGCTAACAATGAGTCCAAACAGGGTTTGTCAAATATCTCCAAAAAAAACAGTCTGTGAAAACCAGAGGTGGGATGTAACAAAGTAAAAATACTTAATTAATGTACTTAAGTAAGATTTTCAAGTATCTGTACTTTACTCAAGTTTTTCTTTCACTGAAGACTTTTTACTTTTACTCACTACATTTCAAAAGAAAAATCTGTACTTTCTACTCACTACATTTTCAAAACAGACTCGTTACTCTCGGGAAATCATCAACTGATTTTCTAAAAAAAAAATATTTTCAGCATCAGACAGCTTCCATCCTGGAAGCAGCTGATCAAGAGCCAAATGTGATTGGCTGCTTGTTCAGCAAAGTGACACCAAAAATTAGGGAAAGGGACAGAGAGAGAAGCAAAATGAAGAAGAGAGAAGCAATAAGAGAGAGAATTAACGTTAGTGAATTCAGCTGCTAGGGTTAAGGTTAGTGATCTGAGCTGCAGGCTCTTTCTCATCTGGGATTCAGAGGAACACTCAACAGAGAACCAGTTCAGAACATTAGAAATGACTTTTTTAGAGAATGACTTTTACTTTTATACTTTAAATAAATTTAAGTCCACATACTTTTATACTTTGACTTGAGTAAAGGACTTGAAATGGTACTTCAACTTCTACCAGAGTATATTTTTAAATGAGTATTTGCACTTTTACTTGAGTATGGAATGTGTGTACTTCTACCACCACTGGTGAAAACAATATGGCGACCAACCGATGTACTGGATTTCTATCCACGGCTCGGAAAGCAGCAGCACCGCAACATTTCCACTGGATAGTCTTCTACCAAACTCTACTGTTTACAATCTAACCTGACCATCCACGAAACTAGATCACTCCACCAGTAACGCACTTTCACCCCACAACAGTCTGTGCTGCGGCAGAGGAAAATAGTTCAATGATATCCTGATTAGTGAAGGTGTGCGTAATGGCATAATTGTCATGAAATCAGAGCTAATTTTGATTTATGTACTTCGCAACTTTTCTGTTTACTCTCCAATCCCCTGTGGAGGCTACCAATGGATTTTTTGGAGTATTTTAACAAACTCCATTTGGTCTCATTGTTAGCAGCAAGAGGCCTAGCAACAGGAGCTCGCCGTTTCAACCGGCAGCTGGCTCCGGAGTCAATATTCTCTGTGGGTACTACAGGTAGGTAAGAGACTGATTATATATAGGTCCAAAATCACCAAAGATATCCTCTAAGCTCTATTTTAATGAAACTAAGCAATTTATGGAATCTTCTTGCTGCAAAGTAGCAAAAGTCTGTAGCAAACTCAGATGTAAACATACAATGGGCACATAGTTTCAAAACCTAATTCTCTAACCTAACAGCTCAATTGCCTATATCGGTAATTGAGCATTTTGCAAGTCAGAGAAGTTAGAGGCAATCCATGAATTGCCAAGACATATTAGTTTAGTTACAGTATATTAATTTGGTTCTACTACAACATTCAAGAAAGAATAGGTACTCAGGTACTCATGCAGGATAGATGCAGGATAAATGCATGAGAGGAGAGTGCTACAATAGCTACCACTGTAAAATACCCTATTCCAGAGATATGAAATGAATTACATATCTCTAGTGAAATATAGTCACCTTCAGAGTATAATCATCAACAATTTCCCAGGTGGGCACTGGAGATATACAGTATGTCTTCATGGTCAAAAAGGTCAAGCAGAACTAGACTAGAAAATTTACTTTAATCTGCAGCTTAAAGAAGGTTGCTACTGTGACCCACACCTGGGTCAAACAGTATTTGCAAATACTGGAATTTTTAGTTTATTTTAATGGATGGGTGGGCTTTACTGCATCAGGATGATTCAGATAGTGTGAAGTCCATTGTCACTCACAGAAAAAAAAAATGTTCAAATACCTCCAAACTTGGCACTCATTGTATTGTCTATGTGGTAAAACTCCACTCATGTGGTACTCCGACCAGATGAAGACAAAAGTAAATGCATCTGCAAATACTCTTTGACCCAGTTCTGGTATTCACCCACAGATTTGAACTTTTATTTACACAGGGAAAGTCTGCTGCTCTTTTCCAGTAAACCCCCACTTCACAAGCATAAAGTTACACACATTCATATTTTAATTTTATGATGCAATATTAAGATTGTTTTATGTTCTTTGTGTTTGTGTGTGTGTAATATGACTTCTATTTTTCGTGTGTGTGTGTATGTATATGTATGTATATGTGTATCAGTGTATTTGTACGAATGTATGTACTTATGTGTGTGTATATTTGTGTGTATGTATATATGTATATACATATATCTATATATATTCTAGTATTTTTTTTTTAGCCGTGTCTCATAACTCTTAATGAGTGGTCCTCAACCTTCTTTTTTTAATGTACTGTGTTTGTTGCCCTGTATGTTGAGGAGTGACACGTAAATAAAAAAATATCTTTCTATCTTCATACTGGGAGCTGGCCAGTACAACCACAGTTTTCTACTGGGTGCCACTGAGCAGCTCCACTGGAGCGGCTGGGGGTAAAGTGCCTTGCTCAAGGACAACTCACCCAGATTTTCCCTGGGGATCTGAACCAGCAACTTTCTACTCTAAAGCCTGCTTCTCTAAACTCTAGCCTACTGCTGCCCCATGTTTGAGTCCAGCTCCACTGTGTACCACCGAACAAAGCAGAAATGTTGTATCTTACACATAAAACAAAATGAATAAAACCAGTCAGGCAGCAAATGTATACTGAAATTAACCATTGTTGAAGGCATGTGTTTGCGGTCGAGCGGTGTAACAGCTTCCAGGACACGGACCATAATGAACTCTGTGGTATGTGGCAAGTTGGCTCCAGCGTTTCTATTTCACCCTCGCTGGTTCTTCATTAGAGCCCGTGCGAGAGAATGCAGAGTGAGAGGAGATCAACCTGCGTCTCGTTTCCACTGTTTGTCATTATCCGCTCCATCGCTCCGGACGCACCTTCTCATCAAGAGCCCGCTCGCCGGCTTGGAGAACAAAATGGAAGGGGTCAGCTGCGTAGAGGCAATTAAGCTTCCAAGTAGCAAATTGCGAAAGGGAAGTTTCACTTTTTTTTTGCCTCAAAAAAAAAAAGTTGGGTTTTAAAGTTTTTTTTTCTCTCTGGATTTTAGAAGACCAAATGAGGATTCAGCACCATGGACAGAGACAGGCAGACTCGGAGAAATTCTCTGTTGCACCGCTTAAGTTTTTAATAAACGGAAAGGAGGGGAGAGAAGAGAGAGAGGAGAGGAGAACAGAGGAGAAGACGAAAGCGGAGCGGAGCAGAGGAGGCTGCTGTAGCCGGTCATTAATAGTCAACCAGGAGATACCGCTGGGGGGATTGCAGACCGCGGAGGCAGCTTGATAATTCAATCTGTCAAGCGCACGCTACAAGCTAGGCCAATTAACTGGAGAGGAGGCAGGCCTGACCCCGAACATCCCTCCCTCCCTGCCTGCCTCCCTCCATCCCTCCCTCCCTCCATCCCTTCTGCGTAGCAACATCCCCGGTGTGTGTTAAACCAACAGTTAAACTGTCACTCCTGCCGAGGTCAAAAAGAAGAGAGAAGAGAGAGAGGGAGAGAGAGAGAAGAATGTGTCAGTGCACGTGGAATTAGTTCATTCTGCTGCCGCTGCACTGTCTGCTCTAATAATGGGGGAGATGCGGCTTTTATAGACAGATGGTC
>NC_136010.1:25376479-25481479 GCF_048128805.1 Centroberyx gerrardi | reverse complement strand
ACCTCATCTACTTCTGACATTCATTAATAATAATAACTTTATTTGTATAGCACTTTTCTAAAAGCAAAGTTTACAAAGTGCTTTACATACAATAAAAACCCCAAAAAACAATGATGCAGAATTTACCACAATCAAATAAATAAAACACGTGCTATCATTAACCATATTACCTCTCCATTCACAAGGCTTCTTGCAGGGTATCTACAACAGACAGATGGATTGACTGATTGATTGATCAATCAATCGGTCAAACAACAGAAGAGTCTATAGATAAGGAATTGTCTTTCATTGAAACTGCTTCAAATGTATTCCTCTGTCCCTTTCTTACCTGTCCTTTAGTTACCAGACTCATTCCAGAGTGTTTTTTCTACCCAAAAGTCTGAAAAAGCTGCTTTGATGTAGCCAGCAAGTCAGTAATGAGGAGGCTGGTTCTATCCTGACTGCAGCATGCCACATTTTGAAACACTCATTCACAGGTCATGTTTTTGGAGATCAAATGGCTTGCTCATATCCCTCTGATGCCAGATTGTTAGAGTTTTAGTTATATGGACTTTTTTTGAAGGCAGAGCTGCTCTGGAGGCAGAAATAATCTCATTGGTCGAGTTAAACATGAATGGGCAGAGCTAAAAAAAAACAAAAAAAACCCACTATTTTTCAGAGTAGGCTACAAGTTAGCTGACCAGCAAACTTGAATGGCAAAGAAGGAACTCTGGTCAAAATAGAAATAAAAATATAAATGGTACTGACTTCACTATTATTCATTCATGACCATGTCATTCATTAGGTTGGAAGGTCAGCAGCTAGCTAACTAGCTTACCTGGATAGCTACAGGCTAGTATGGCTAGTTTGAACTAGGTCAGCTAGGCTAACTAGCTAACCAAGATAACTTAGTATGTTTCAGTTAGTAGCAGAGTTCTCGGCTTCATATTATTAGCTTCCTTCTCTCTTACCTCTTGACTTTTTCACTGGCTTTCAGTCTAATCTTGCTAACTAGCTAGATAACTTAATCTAAGCCCTGATGAGGAGGCAAGGCCCAGCTACCATTGTTTACATTTAAACTGCTAACTAATCAGTTAAGG
The DNA here is from genome assembly GCF_048128805.1 of Centroberyx gerrardi. NCBI lineage: Eukaryota > Metazoa > Chordata > Actinopteri > Beryciformes > Berycidae > Centroberyx > Centroberyx gerrardi. The sequence goes on along the minus strand of NC_136010.1, from coordinate 25,480,400 downwards.
CCCAAGCTTTGAGCTGAATGATTTGGCAAAATGATACATTAATTCAGTCCTTACAAGACTCCCCCCTCCCCCCTCCCTTGAAACAAAGCCTACACGTCTTTTCAGTGATAACGGGCATCGCTATCATTCTTCTCAATTTCCCAGCTGCGAGACAGTTAGTCTATTGTACAGCAATGAGATATCACTTTAATTTAGAAGAAAGGAAGCAAAGAGGACAGTGCGGGCTGTGATGTTTTCTCTTGGCGTCCATTGTCTCTTGGGACCTAATAAAAATGAGACTGCTGTGCAGGCGCAACTTCAACAGAGGGAAAGAGAGACCCCCCCACCAACCCCCACCCCCTCCACACACACACACACACACACACACACACACACACACACACACACATACCATTGTATTCTTCTTTATTGGTTTAATAATGGAGGACTAAGGGCATGGTGGAAACAGTTTTTTCTCTGTGAGTGCTGGAGCCAAAAATCAAATATGAACACGTTGGCTTTAGCTCCTCCTGAGAACCTGGTGGAACAGAACAGCACAGTGATATAATTAACAACTGCCTCCTGGGAGAGGACGACTGTGTGTGTGTGTGTGTGTGTGTGTGTGTGTGTGTGTGTGTGTTGCGGGTATGTCGATGTGTGTGCATATGCATGAGTGTCGCCACGCATGGTCTGTCACACACAAACACACAAACACCCGCGCACACGCACGCACACACACACGCATCCGCCTGTTAATTCTCCTGCCTTTGAAGTTGAGAGGGCAAACATGATTTAACCAGGATTCCCTGTAATCTAATAATGAACTCCACCATTGACATGCACTCATCTGAGCCGCGCTGCGCAGCCATGCCCAAAATCTAACCCCAAACATCTGAAGGACGGCACAAACACAGTCGCCCAAGAAACCACATTAAGGAGAAACTCTCGCTATCTCGCTGCCGACAGCCCGCGGGAAAGCTGTAGGTAACAAATCAAACAAGGAAGTCGAAGCCCCAAAACATTTAAATGGAAGTGAGGCACTGTCTCACAATGGTTCTCCCCTTATCTCCCCTCAAACACCTGCCATGTCGGCTGCTACTTATCCTCTGATTACAGCTGTAGCCATTTTGCTGTAATTCGCCGAAAAATTATTTCCGAAATAAATAAATATAATAACATGCAGACAGAGAGTGAGAGGGAGGGAGCTGGAGAGAGAGAGAGAGAGAGAGAGAGAGAGAGAGAGAGAGTGCATGTAGTGAAATATTCAAGTGAAATATTCTCTGGGAACATGGTGTTCTGAGATTGGAATGAATAAGTAGACAAGGAGGAGAGGCAAGAAAAAAGGGAAAAGTCAAAGAAGGCTTGACGTGATGTCTGGTTTAGACTCTGCTGCCTCTGTAGAGCTGTTGATCTCTGCTTCACACACAACACACATCTCCCGAACAAGGTCATATTATACTGCGCAGTGTACGAGGAATGACAACTTCTCCACATTCACATAGAATATTATATCTTACAATGTTGTCTACAATGACCCTCGGTGCAGCAGCTGGATTCTAGCAGAGACGAGCTGTTTGGGTAGAAGCTGATATCCAAAGTGGCTTACAGCAGAGAAGAAAGACAGGCAGACTCCTTCATAGTCGTGCTCTATAGAGGGAGGAATCACACCTACGGTTCATTTTCTTTGGTTCAAAACATAGTGGAAGAGTTTAGTTTGTTGCATTTGGTTCTTTTAGGTTAACGCTGCTCAAGTACAAGTGAAACAAGGCTTGTAAACAACAGTCACATGACTCACAAGTAGCTTGAATATTGGACAGAGTTTTGGTAACCTGTCATCCGATTCCAGTCCCTGTAGCTTTAGCTAAGCATGATGGACTTGTCTTGCGCTCTTCTTCTGTGGTAGTTAAGAACATTTGAAGAAATAGCTGAATATGAGCACTTCATTTTGTTATGCCAGGCTTTCCAAGCATGAGGAGCTGCTGGCTATCAGATGTCAACATCTGTCTCCTTATACCCGTAAACCCTTGCGTTTGGGGTCGTTTCTTGTCGTTAGTTCGATTACTTTCACCCCTAACAAACCGCACCGCATTTCTCTCTGAAGAAGACCGAGACCCGCATTCTCAGGCTATTCGGTGCCATTCAAGTTCAAATGGCATAGTTCTCACCACCCAAACAAGCCAAACTAAAGAAGGCAATGCTGCAGAGTTCAGATAAACCACTAAGAACTTGCTTGATGTGAACCGAAAGCCAGTTGAGATTCAGCACCAGCTAATTTTGGCATCTTGAGCATCTTACCATGGTGATGTTATGAAAGGTATTGCTTGACATTTGCAGCCCATGTCTTAGTTCTAGAAAGGGGACAGGAATATATTGCCCATAGTACAGCGTCTTGCTTGTTTGTTTTCATATGAGTTGGTCCAAGTGGGAATCCGTCCTAATTCTAGCATGTGTGTCATGCTCCTCTCACTGACGTACAGCACACAGGCACAGGGCCAACTGGCTGAGCAGACTGACTACACAAATTATTAGGGCCACTTAACTCTTTCCATGAAATAGACTGACCGAGTGAATCCAGGTGAGAGCTTTGATCCCATTGTATCTGTGGATTCATGAAGGGGAGATGTAGATGAAGACTTTTTTTTTTTTTCAATTTTGAGAGGGATTCTGCAAAATGTTGTCATCATTAGGAACAAGGGATTTTATGTTTGTACAGTGGAAATATGTATACATGAAGCCAAGTCAAAGGTACCAGCATCAGAACTTTGTAGAGAGTTTAACCTCCTCTGGATGATTTTAATGTTAGGTGGGAAATTTGGTGCCGCAATGTCTCGCTTCCTTCTATCACCACCTAAAAATATATCAAAAGGAAGGATGTGTTGATATGTGAAGGAGGTGACGATGGTGATAGCTTCCATACTGGGGGGTATGACACACTGATAATGAAACGCAGTGCAAAGTGACTGCGAATGTAACAGAAATTAAATAAGGCATTTCAATTATAATCTTTTGACTCGCATCCGATCTGCGGTGAATCACAATGTTTAAGATCCCCCCTCTCTCGCCCGTCTGTTCGTCATTGTTGTTTTCGTCTCTCTTCCTTTCCCCCGTCATCCTCCCTCCTGTCTCTGCCTCTTCTCTCTTCCAGCAATCCTCAGTTAAACCAACCCCAAATCCAGCCATTAGCAGAGAGGACTTGGACAGTGGGAGAACATCTCCTATCCAGACCTCTGAATACTGTCAAACAGATAGCAATGCTGCTCTCTGGTGGCCATATACATGTTGATCTGGAGATGGAGAAACATGACAGCAAGATAAATGTGTAAGGGATGGAACGGAATGGAATTTCAAGAAGTGAGGTAAAGCTGCAATATGCAACTTTTCACATTAAAATAACAATAAAGAGGATATATTATACATTATCAGTGTGTCTTTCTGTGACTGTGTGCATGCCTGAACATTGTGATATTGGCTTTTCAATGATGTTGGGACATTTTGGGGCGTATACCATTTGCTGTGGGTGTGGCTAGCAGTGAGCTGGTTGTGGCTATCAAGGTGAGGCTAGTGGCCACAGAGCAGGCAGCAACAACAACAATGGAGGAAAGCAGGAAGAAAAGAAAGAACAGTGCCTGCTTCTTCATCTCCTGTGGAGGCTTTACGGATGTCGGTTACCTCAGCCTCAGGCTAGATGACAGCTCATCAAGATGAGTGACAAGTGTTGGGGCGGGAACTCGACCAATTGAGGGGGCAGGACCTGCAATACACTGAGCGAAAAGTTGCATGTTGTTGCTTCAAACTCACATTTCTGGCTCGATTGTGGCTGTCTATAATCCTGACAGTTCTGACTCGGTGATTCATGAATGGAGAACTCGTGTAAAAGAGACAAACGGGAAGCTGGAAGTGTGTATACAAGAATGAATGTAGCCTGAACATTACCTGCAACACTGATGGAATATTAGTTAGTAGATATTGTGGTGTGTATTGATTGTCATGCATCATTATATGTCGTGTCTGCAGCTCAGTTTTCTCTGTCTGAGATGACACGCATTACCCTTGACCGATGAAATAGCAGCACATCAGCGGAAGGCAGATTTCAAGCATCAGTCGGTAGATGATGACCTCGGCTTTGATCTGCTGCATCGGTAACCGACAGTCATGTGTAAACAGTGACATTTTCACAAATTCATAAATTAACATTTCCCAGTCCTTCACAGTCGTGCCTGGCTGTACGTGCCGCAATCAGCTGTAGCCTATAAGCTCGCTTTATCCCACATTGTTTGGCAGCCGCTGATACTTGGCTGATCATCACAAGCGACCACACTGAAGATCTATTGGAGAGACCTGTGGAGCCAGATGGGAGATTTTTAAATGTTGGAAGAGAAAATAACCCGATGAAGGTCTTCCCAATGGTTCCCAATAAAGCCTATTTTAATTGCAAGTGAATTGGACAGTGTTCTTTCAATTGTTGTCGACAGTCCTCTCCTACGCACCTGTCTTTGGAACATTCAGGTTTTGCTGTTAGCTGTATAGGAAACAAAGCATGTATCCATCTCAATCAACCGCCAATTACAGTAATCATGAGAATATTATTCTTGGAGCTATTACAAACTAAAGCATCCACATACTAGGAATAGTAAGCCTATGATCATTATCAGTGCAACCACAACTCTAAGCCTTTATGTATCAAACTGTTAGGAAAATTGAAATGGAGTTGATGAATTCATGCAAAGAGCATTTATCTTCCGCCATTTCTCTCTTCAGTCATTTTCTCATCCCATTTCAGAGACGAGCCGGTGGCGTCGGGCTCGTGTCGCGCGCAGGGGGGGTGGTGGGGTCGTGTTTGTCGCGGGTTTGTCAAGAGGTGGATGGCAGCAATTCCGCGACTGAATAGCTTCCTAATCACACATTACTAATCTGGCCTCGCTCTCGTGTCCCTGCAAACAGCCTCTCACATTCACCCCGGCTTCCCCTTTTGTTTGCTAACCAGTCTAGCAGGTCCGCGGATAATAACGCGGACCACGGCTCCGGTCACAATGAGGGAACAAATCTCAAATCTCATAACCTGACGGCGGCGACTCACTATTGATTTCTTTCATAACCCCCCCACCCCCACCCCTGCTCGATGTCTCTCCCTCCCCTCTCCTCACTTCCTCTCTCTCTCTCGGTGCCTCGACCTGCTATGCTTGTCTCACCCACAACACCACCCCCCACCCCACCGCCCCCCCACCTCCCCTCTGAAGAGTAATTACCCACCCTTTTATTTTCTCCTGCGTGGCTCCATATCGGGCTACTCATCTCTGACAGCGGTGCAGCTCAAATTAAATTCCCCCATCTGATAATGAAAGTCATTAGGTCCCGCTGGAGGCTTCTGGAAGGCCAAACAAAGCCTGGTGGAGGCCCATATAATAACCCCAGGAAGGGACAATGGGCGGCCGAGCAGAAAAACAGAAAGGGGAACACATGCTCTCGGGACCCGCAGCTGATCCCTTTTTAGTGGTGTTGAAAAGCATCACAAAAAATATCATTTTTTGGTAACACTTTTCCTCACAATGGCAGAAAATCTCCATAATACGTAGCGTACAAGAGCATAAGAACATAATGTACGTGCTGCAGTGTACTGAAAGTGTACAAATGTAATTGTTTGTACTTTTACATTGTATTGTTACACTCTTGTATGTAAAATATGTATCAGGGAGATTAGTCATTAAGTATTTAGTAATAAGTAATATAGTAATAGCTTTCCATGGGTTACACTGGAATAAGGCCATTGTAAATAAAGTATTACCTATCTTCTTGCATGATAGATGGCCATACCAATGTTCAAGCTAATTTAAATGTGCTTTTAAGTTAGAAGGAATTTGGTATTGCCACAATAGGAGTGAGTTTAACTGTCTTCCAAACCTTTGCCACTAAGCTATTGAGCTATTACTGGAGGGTTGTATGTTAATCTATCACAGTCTTTACACTAAAGCAATAAGCCAAAACCCATCATTTGTTGACAATATGGACCTTGATTTATGTTTGTTGTCCACTCCATTGAAGTTGTCTAAATCACTTAAACAATTTTGCTGCCTAGTGACTCAACAGACCACAAAGACCACAGAAAGATTCTCACAAATACTGTGCATGTATGCAATAAATATAATATGCACTCTTTTTCCTTCTCGCTCCATACAGCTGTCTTTTGGAGATATATCAATATAGCAACCTGCAAATCTAAGGAGCTCAGAAAAATGAGAACCTCAAGCTTGCTGAATGAACAGGTGTAATGAAAACAGAGGGAATGGCTGTGAGTGTGATACGTGTGAGTGCGTGGGTGTGCATGGTGGCTTTACGGGTGAGAGGAGGGTGGGGTGAAGGGAAATGCTTCCCACTATCACAACACTTGCGCCATCAGGTTCATTAGCCCGACAATTACATTCATGAATTTGCCGTTAAAATGGCATTTGCCGAGCTGAGTGCGCCCGCTCCTGTCAACCTTAAGTGCTGGGTAAAATACTTTTAATTGGTCTCGGTCTTTCGCCTGGTCGATTACGGGGCCGGCTTACTGGGAGCGGGCTGCTGGAACGTGGGGGCTAAAAGCCTCCAAGATGGTGGGCTGGCAGAGGCAGAATGGAGGAGATGCTCTGGAGGGAAAGGTCATGGTAATCACCATAAAGGGCAGCGTACAAAATAATTAAAGGGAGAATAATTGGCTGGGAGTTGTTTACGTGGATCTGTCTGTGTGTGTGTGTGTGTGTGTGTGTGTGTGTGTGTGTGTGGTAGCGACAGAGAGCAAGAACATGTGTATCATATGTACACACACACACACACACTCATACTGTCTCTCTTTCTGTCTGTGTGTGTGCTGGTGCTGTTCACTACCACAGACACAACTCTCTCAATTTACAACTCTGTTAACATGCTGCATTGAAAAATCCCATCATATCAAGTTCCTATCATTTTTCAGTAATAGGTTCTGGAATACATGAAACCTTAGCTTCGACTCACGTTAGCTAACATGTTCACTGAATGCCACTTTATCTAACCTAGATGGAAAGCTAAATATGAATAATGTTAGTCAGCTATATAAATTAGGTTAGGTGGCATTCAGTTAACATGCTAGCTAACGTGAGTCATAGCTAACGTTAGCTAACCTTACTGCACAAAAAGGTTCATGTTAACACCGATAGAATGGCTAAAGCAGACATAGCTAACGTAGCTAAGTTCCTCTTAGCTAAAATTTTTTAGAAAAATAAGTAAACTTACTTGTTACTTGTGACAAAGTGTCTTCCACAAACACAGTTATTATTTTATAACTGTCAGTCTTTCCCAGTTCCAACATGAATCAGCGTCTTCAGCATCACTTTATTGCTCTGGGTCTCTTCTCACTTAAATTTTTTCACCCAGTCCTCTCTTCTTCTCTCTTTTTTTTGCCTGCTCTGACTTTGATGGACCTGATGGAAATCAAAACAATCCCAATCAATTTCCCCTCCAAAACTAAAAGTGATTCACTTTCCAAATAATGCGTATACAGCCTACAGCCTGTATCTGCATCTGTAGCCATAGACTGTTTAACGGGAGAATAATTGAAATAAACAGATGCAAACCACCAGTTTATTTGATGTACAAGTACAGTATTAGACAAAGGACAGGGGGCAGTGGCAGCTGCAGTCGTCTCACTGATTTCCGATAGAGAGCGGATGCATGATAGGGGTCGTCTGCAACCTAGGAGATAGATACTCAGTATTCCTCCAGCGCTAACGCATTATCATTTCATCTAGCCAAACAAGCGGCAGGAGCGCAAGAGTTCTGACTGTAAACATGATACAACCAGTTATGAGATGAGAATCAGAGGCATGCTAATGGTCGGGGGGGGAATCGATAGCCCTGTGGCATTTAGTCAATGCCTAACAATAGAACACGGCGAAAACTAAATGCCATAGGAGCACAGTGGTGGAGTTAATTGTCGGATACTTCTCTCCTGCTGTAGTGCGAGGGCCTAATTAGGCTGAGGTGTCTGGGAAGGGATAGGTGGCTGAATCGATGTTTACCCATGGAAAGGGATGGAGATGCAGCGAGGGGAGTGTTTTCCTTTCACCACTGATTTTATTGATTTTGAAAGTCAGAACGGCAACTATTGTGTTTTCATCGAGGCAAAGCGAGGCTGCTTTATATTCAGTGGCTAAAATTACTGTTTTTTTTTTTTTGGGGGGGGGGGGGGGGTTACTTTCATTTCTTACTTCTTTGGTCGATGGATATTCTGAATAGCAACATACCTGTTTTCTATTCATAGACTTTGCTCCCTTCCAGAATTGACTGCAGGAGAAAGTGAATTTCCCAAAAAACAAAGAGAGACGCTGCTCCGTTCGATATTAGCCAACATGGACAGAAGCATTCTTTACACCACCGTCACAAGAGCGCCTCACATCTGTTGTCACGATGGGTGGCACTTACACATAATGTCTATAATCAGCCTATTTAATGCCTTCATTTAGGGAGCAACAGAGTGGCAGATATGAAACAGATGGCAGATCTGCAGGCGCATGCTAAGCACGCCGAGCCTCCATATTATTGAGATCAGAAGCCCGGTGCATCTAAACACTTTGACTTATAGAGGCACGCGCCGGCTGCGGAAGCACAGGCAGGGCAAGAGGGCCGAGAAGGAGACCGACTGAAGCTCTATACTCCAATAAATCATTCCTAACGGGAGCGCCGGACTAGCCAACCATGTAAAGGCCTCGCTCGCATTCACCCATATAAATGCTGGTGAGGATGTGGAGCCGAGGCAAAATAGCGGACGGCCGCACACTTGAACTTTCTGGCAAAAGAGAGGCTTTTTTTGTGTTTTATAGTTCTTCTTTAGCCAGGAGAATGAAAAATCTCCTTTCTCTGCCTAGGATTCTGCAGTTTCTGCTGTGTGCAGGAGACTGGCCCGCTGCAGCAAAGACAGATCAGAACCCCACTGTGAATCATGTTTACAGTGCTGCACACACACACACACACACACAGACAGAGTACACACACACTCTATCCTCCCCAGGAAAGAAGAAGAGGTTTGCCGCACATCTGAAATCTCTTTACAGGTGCCGGACAGCAGCAGAAGCCATAACGGGAAAACACTCGCCGCCTGATGACCGCTGCGCTCGGCGAAAAAAAGCGCTATTGCGACCGGTTTATCAAGTAAAGTGCACATTTGGGAGCTGACAAACGGAGAGGAAACATCCTCCTCGGATGCTCATCGAGGGGTTATGGCTGCAATCAGAGCTTGTGATGGAGATTGAAATAAAGCACCCATTTGGGGCCACACACACACACACACACAGCAATCATTCACTATGCATGAAAGCTTTGGCTATGACCAGCGTTAACATCTGCAAATGTCCGTGCGCTTGTGTGTTTTTTTTTACCCCAGCTAATTTTTGCATTTAGAGGCTTAACATGAAACACAGTGTACTGATGGTACACTGTTACAGTCTCCTCATAGACGTAAATGCACCTCAGCGCTATTATAGCATAATGTGTGTGTACTCCTATCAGGGTTAACACCAGTTAGTGTGTGTGGGGTGCCGTCCCTTCTCGGCGATCTTCAGAGGAACAGGCAACCTGTCATTGGAAACGTCCTTTAAGTTGACGAGCCGTCATTTACAATGCATCAGAGACGGCCGGGCGGTGGCGAATCCCATCCAGCTCGGAGCCCCGGCCGCCGTTCATGCTTGGGAGGAAGACGAGAAAAAAAAAAAAAAAAATCCTATTCTAATTAACATCCCCAGTGACCCGAAAATAAACATTTATTTTCCCATCTTCGGCGCACAGCGGCGGATTTTTTTTCTGACATTGTCCTTTGATAGCTTCTGATTTCCATTTTCATCTGTTTTTTTTTCTTCTCTTTCCCCGCGTCCCACCCCCTTAATTTATGCATCAAATTCATGCATAATTAATTTTGAATTTACCACTGTATAAGTATTAAAACACCAAAACAAATTCTGTGATAATGGAGGTGTGTGAGGTCCCCCTCATTTGAAATTAATAACCCCCCCCTCCCCTCCCCCCTCTCTCTCTTTCTCTTTGGTCAGGAATGAAGGATGAAACAGAAGCACTATAACATCTGAAGGCTGAATGACAACTATACTATTCGAGTGACAAAGAGATAGATAGATAGATAGATAGATAGATAGATAGATAGATTGATAGACAGATAGATAGATAGATAGATAGATAGATAGATAGATAGATAGATGGACAGACAGATAGATAGATAGATAGATAGACAGATAGATAGATAGATGGACAGACAGATAGATAGATAGATAGATAGATAGATAGATAGATAGATAGATAGATTGATAGACAGATAGATAGATAGATGGACAGACAGATAGCTAGATAGATTGATTGATTGATAGACAGATAGATAGATAGATGGACAGACAGATAGATAGATAGATAGATTTCTTTGTTGTGTGTTTTACTGGAGAATAACAAATCAAGAGAGAAAATCGCTTTACGTGTTTCCAAGGTGATTCTTGCTGCACACTGTGTAAAGGTGTTTTTTTTCTTCATTTTACCTTCATCTACGTCTTTCTCTTTGTTGTGATGGTTTCGGTCACACACACACACACACACAAAGAAGCAGACAGAAAGAGATAGGCTGAGCTCTTTAGATTCCATTCCATACAGTATGTAAAACAGCACAACAGAAATAGCTGCAACAGTGCCGAAGCTGTTTCAGTACATGCAAACCTGTCACGGGGAAGAAGTTTAACTATAGGGCATGTTCCATTGACATTAATCACAGATGTTAAAATCAGACTGATGGATCTAGGCATGAGACAGTGGGACAGTAAGTGAGAGGCTCAGCAGAAATGTAATCCCACAGGACTCCAGGTGAAGGCTGTGCCATAGTCTATTATGGTACAGAACATCATTTACTCTGAGTATACAAAAATATTCACAACACTGATAAATTGTACTCCCTCGTGCACAATCCCTGTCTCACTGTCAAGGATTAGAAAGTATCTCCTGTCCTCCTCTGCTCCGTCTGCATTTCCCATTCATGACAGAAGTGGATCCAATAGGTGAGACTAATAACATGCCAGTTGATGGGTGCCTTTGTCCAAAGGGCCATGTGCAGCATCATGAGCGCGTTCATTTTCAGCAAATTGAACCCCTATAGTCTTGGTCGTGTCAAGGCAGTATCATGCCACAGCGCTGAATGGGATTTTAGCTTTGTCCCGGAATCACAGGTTCTGTCTATTTCATGGGAAGAGTTCGTGATTTTTGAATTTTGTAGAATCAATACCTCTGTTGCTAAAGAGGCCTCCAGTAGAAAGTGATTCCCCCAACAAGCATCTCACCATCTTCTAGTCCTATATCCCCAGTTTCACTCCCTACTACCCTGGAGATCTTCCACAGTGATTTGTCAAGGACGGTTCAGAAGATCTTGTCAAAAGCATCATTTCTTTATTTGACATAATAGGTACAAACAGCTGGCATGGAGTATCATCTCCGTTGGTGAGAAGATGTAAAAAGGAATCATCTAAACATTGTTTTGGGGGATTTGAATGAACTCCATATCTACACACTTAAAAAACAGCTTTATATAGTACCAGAAAATGGTTCATTAGGTCTGTACCATAGCAGAACTGGGTGCATTCAACACCAAGCATGTTTGGACTGGTTCAAATGAACTCTGGAGCGTTTCCTCCTTTCAATCAGGAGAGACTAGGTTGAATGCTCAAATGAAAAACTTTATTCATGACGTGAAACATGATGGAAACTTTGGCGTAAGCTCCATGGAGGAACTCCTCCCATTCGTGAAGTTAGGAGTACATCCGGAATGGACGTAGGAATTAGGAAGCTCTGCCCCCCTGGGGAGTTCCTCTGGAGCCTGGACATTGGTGGTGATGGGGTGGTGGAGGGACGAAGGTAAGCACAGCGACTGGAATGACAGCAGCATACGGCATAGATCTGAGAGAAGGGCAATAGCATAGAAGGTGACGTGTATATACTCCCGTCACTTAGACGATTGGCTCTCTGAAAAAGAGAGGGAAGTGACGCCTAACTCTGATTGGTTCTCTGGAAAAAGAGGGAAAGTGTTTGCCAACTCTGATTGGGTAAAGAGAAAGCATGAATGAATGAATGATTTAGCTTGTTTTCCTGATTGAAATTGCGTAATACTTCACTTAGTTCAGTTTGTTTGGCCAGGTGAGAACAATTCCATTCAAACTCAGGCGCACACCAAATAACTGTACCAAGACCGCCTGAAAGTGCATCTCTGTTCTCTTCCAAGTGGACTGTGGTGTGGGCCAGTAGAAGTTAGAACATAATCGTACCAACTAGAGGAAACGACCCCAAAATATATGGTTTTATGAGTTTGTTGTTCGTCATTCAACCTTTGTTCCATACGGCTTTATGGGTATAAAGAGATGGATGTTGTCTGGACTGATGCTCAAATTCAGCTTCTTCTTCATGTGTTCTTACCTGGTGTGAAATCCGGAGCAATTAAGCTTATATTCGGGCAGTGCGAACCTAAACGGACCAAATAAAAAAAATGCTACAAAGTCAACTTTTCCACTCTGGTTCAGGTCAAAGAAAACCAACCGTAGGTGTGATCGCACCCTATGGCACCAGACAGAGAAGCTCTCTATACTGCATGTAATCCTGTGTGTGTGATGCTCCAGGGTTAAAAGGTAGAAAATTGGCTTATATTCTAAGCAGGGATGGAAAATTACCTTAGGTGAGCAAAAAAAAAAATAAAAGAAAATAACTTGGACTCAAATTAGAGCAGTCATGTGTCAACGCAGCAATTAACAAGGCTGTCGCTGCCTATAGCTTTAATGGAGCGGAAGGTTTATCAGGCGTATTAAACAGCTTAAGTCCACCACACCGGGGCCAGGGCTCTTTGTCAATCAACGCTCTCTGTGTGGCTCCTGTCAACTCCTGTGTCTGTTTTTACTTCTTTAATGTCATCGCATTCGATTTTTATTAGAGATAGATGGATTGGCGTGATCAATACTGCCGCTTCTGGACTGTTGTCGGTTGTTATGGCGATGCCCTTTTTGCTCAATCTGTCATAGGTAGGAAGAACGTTTGGATGGCAGAGGATGAGAGGATGGAGTTGCGAGAGAGAGACTTTGGACCTTTCCAGACAGCATTAGTATTACCAAGGGAAGTTTGTCCATGCACATCAGTAATTTCAGTCAGTTTACTGGGGGACCGTGGTAATCCAGGAACTCGGAGTCCAGCAAAACAGGCCAAACTCTCTTCGTAAAGAGTGATGCTGCTCTACTCTGCCACTGGTTATATGTATCTTGTAATAGAGATGCCAGGTGTACAACTTGGTAATTGTGTGAAGCAGCAGATGCAAAACGACCCCAGGACGTCGGAGTCAACTCTAAAATACAGCAGGTAATTTCAGCCAGAATGGTTGTTTTTTTTCCTGGGTTAACCGGAGAAAATGAGCGACATGTTTGTCTGGGACGGGATAAAATTGGGGGTCCGGAGGTAATAATTACCAACTACCAGACTTGCTCCGGTAATACCAATCTAGAGAGCGGCTTTAGACTTTTGATGTTCTTTAATGAAACATCTCATAACACAACAGAAGGAAAAAGTTACGAAAATCAACTTGCAAAACTCACCCACGACGCCCACAAGCAGCAATAACAATATCTGCAGTGCCTCACAGGTGCAATTGACATTGAAATGCAAACAGTCAAACTCTCCTCTCCCGCCATACATATTGCATTCTGCGTTGTGTAAATATTCAGCAACGAGGTGATACCATTCCTCAGAGAAAGATTCATGCACTACACTCTTAAGTATTCAGAGCCTCTCCTTTTGCAGCACCACCACAGGATCCAAGATCCAAAGCCCCTCGCACTGTCCAAACGGCGGACTTGGCCTTTTCGAACAGAAAAGGCGAGGGGAGAAATTGAAAGAGGCGAAGAGGTACGAGCGAGGATAAAAGACAGAGTGAAGGTGGCGAGAGTGAAAGAGAGAGAGTTTGGGGATGAGAGAGAGCGAGAGGGAGATGAGCATAAAGAAGGGAGACAGTAAAGAGGTAGTACAGGCGAGATTTAAGTCGGGAGCGCTTGTAATACAGCTGCTCTTATTGCGGCCTCTGACAGCCGTAAAGATGGAGCGAGAGAGGTCAGCTTCTATTAGAGGGGGAGAGAAAATGTCGGCAGATTTCCCAACAATGTCTGGGGGGGGGGAGTGCTGACGTGAGTGAGCCTTAGGGTGGAGGGGAATGAAAGATCAGGGCTTTTTTTTTTTATTCCACGGACCTTTATCATTCTAATGAGCCAGAATGGACGATGGGGCGGTATAGCGGTATAGCGATAATGCGCGCGTTCGCAGCAGGTATAGAAAGATATGGGGGGAAGGAGGAGGAGAGAGGGAAGGAAAGGGGGGTGGTGGTGGCATTTTATTTCTTCCCTTAGCGTTTCATTACTTTCTATTTCCCCATTAATACCGCCGTCTCCGGAGTCAGCAAACAGCGGCGGCCGAGGGAGATGGGAAATGAAAAGCGGAGAGAGAGCGTCTCGTCGCGCGTTTTTTTGCCTGGCATCAGCGTGGAGCGTTTAGTCTCGCACGCACACACACACACACACACACACACAGACATACACACACACACACACGGCGGCGCGGACAGCGGGATCCGCTCTCGGCCACCGTTTGTGCTAAAGCAGCGGGTGTCCGCCGTTTGTTTGGCGAGATTACATGGTGGGTGATCTTGTTTAGGGAGTTTTATTCATTGTTCCATGCCGGATGAAGGAGCAATGTTTCAAGGAAAATGAAGGGAGAGGGAACAATTGTAATGCCAATAAATGAAAACAGTGAAGCCAAGGAGAAGAAAGTGCTGGGAAGGCTGTAATGGAAATGCAGGTTGGATTTTGTCAAAACCAAGAAACCTGCTCTCATACTGATGAAGGCCTGTCAGTGATAGTAGGCTGACATGTTTCCACTGCACTTTTCACTTTTTTTGCCACTAAATAAACATTAAAATATGGATCATGATCTCGAAAAGACTTTGATTTTCTTTTGGAGTGCTGTTTCCATTCATTTTATTACCTGTCTTTATTAACTTCCTATCAAACCAAGAGAGAAACGTATTGTTTTGGTCAACTTCTTCTTCTTCTTCTTCTTAATTACATAATTTAAAAAGGAGGTCTCTTCATCTCTTCATTTAAGTTTTTATTGTCATTTTAAACGTGGTACAATGGCAATAATACAGTACAACTTGTGGTAAATTATAAATTGAGATTCTAAGATTCCACATAAAATACATATACTTATGCAGCACAAAAAGTGGAGTATATAATTTACCCCATATTCTGACAACCCACACCAGAATGACCATTCTCTTTTTCCTTGGATACATACAAACACAAAATCATCCCAGATCTCCCTGACTCAGCCTCTTTTCCCAGACAATCTCTCCAACAGTTTCCCATGAGCGGCGCTCTCCATCATTAACCCCAACCACATTTCTAATGTAGGAGTTTGGGGTTCCTTGCAGTTCTGCCTACTGTTGGTACTGTGAATCCATTCTTACTTATTTCAGGTATTTCAGTCTCGGGAGACAGAATCATACACTTCCAGCATAGGTTGTCACTCTATAATAATATCTATGCAGTATTTTGTATTGAATAAACTTACCTCTGGCTTCTTTTATATGTTTCACATTTCTAGTAAGAATTCCCTTCCATGTTTCATCATCAGTTACACAATTCAGATCTCTTTGCCATATCAACTTCAAGCTTTTAAAGCCATTGCCATTTACCCAAGGATTCTATAGCACAGATTTTGCCCTTAATACAATGTCTTACTTGTAAATATTTCCATAAATTTCCATGCCTCTCTAGATTAATCTTTTCCATAAGTCTGCTGTAAGAAAGCAAGAAACCATCATCATACAAGTCATTTAACGCACATATCCCTTTTCTCAGCCATTGACCCCAACACACTGTGGTCTCTTCATCAGTATAAAAAAAAAAAAAATATGAAAAAAATGAAAACATCGATGCTCATTTTCCACATGACAAATCCTCGCCAAGTGAATGAAATGAGCTCTGAAAAGAGTTTTGAAGGAAAGAGAGCGGACTAAAAAGTGCACAGAAGGATCATAATTAGGGGAAGAAAAAAAAGCTTCAAATGTCGGTTCCGCTAGCTTAGAGTTCTCCCTCCACCACGTCATGCAATCTGCCTTTCTAATTCCTGGAAGGCCCCCGGGCCAATTTTCTGCTATGCTAGCACTATACTTCCAAGGAATTGCTTATGTTAATATAGCGGATAAAATAAGCCCGCCAATTAAGCAATTAATGTCTGAAATTCATTGGTTTTTTTCCCCTCTTAAATATTGTCATTTTCACGCCTCCTCTGCCGAGGCGGAGTTGGGAAAAACAAACAAAACTGCTGCTTTAGTTTACTTTGTTGTCTGAGGAATCTGTGCATGGGGTCAAAGGTCATGCACACAATACAAGGCAATATGGATACAAGGGCATATGAGGGATTTCATGTGTAAATGTTGATGTTTGAACCTCTTTCCACTTGGCATTAACACATGTCTCATACATGGACTGTGTCTAGACGTGAAAAAAAGAAAATAAAGAATGACTCAATTGTGAGTTTTTTTCTCTGAATTCTGACTTTATATCTCAGAATTCTGATTTTATTTCTCACAATTCTGACTTTTTATCTCGGAATTCTGAGAAATAAAGTCAGAAGTGGAAGAAATAAAGATAGAATTCTGAGATAAAAAGTCAGAATTCTGAGAAATAAAGTTAGAATTCTGAGAAATATAGTGAGAAAAATTTAGTTGTTTTTTAGTTTATTGAGTGGCGAGAATGGGCTTCCATAGCTTTATCTGGATTACATTTACACCTGACATTATAATGTATCTCTGGTAGACACAGGGAAATTGGATTTACCTCACAAAACAACTTCTGGTAATTCTTTTGTCCTTTAAAACTGACAGTAAACGCTTCACCTTGCTTGTTTTTCCATGCACGAGTATCTGTTTGATTTGCATCCGGTCAGCTCCAAGTGCAAACAGTTCCTTCTTTCGTAGCACTGTGTTGACTGGTGAAAGATTCAATTTCCACTTTATTGTTAATGTGACCAAATGCGTTTACGCCTGGATTTCATGTATCTTTTGGTCTACAATCGAATCACCAGGGATGCATATAAATCCCAGGTGAAAAAGGGAGTCTTTTATAATATAAGACTATAATAAAACACACAGAGTTTGAAGCGAAATTTTAGTATTTTGTAAAAAAAAAGTCAAGGCTTGTTATGAATGTGGCGAAGCTTCGGCGTCGCAGATGAAACGGCGGAGAGATAGACTGATGGGGGAAGTGAGAAAAAAGAGAGGGGGAGAGGGAGAGGAAACATGAAAGACAGCGTGGACAAAGGAAAAGGAGAGAGAGAGCGAGTGACAGAGAGAGAGAGAGAGAGAGACTCTTGCTCATCATAATATAACCCAACCTGAGCGGAGGAAAAGGGATGGAAAATTACAGAGAGGCTGCTAAGTGCACTTTCCCATGCTGAAAGAGCAGGTAAGGCTCTTTGAAAGCAGCCCATCAGTGCTTTTCTCGTGGCGTCGCGCCGGGCCCATACAGCCGCACGTAAATAACAGCTGCACCACTCCACACACCCAACACACACACACACACTCCAGCGTCACAGAGGGATGTTTGTGTATACGTACGCGTCGGTGTCTGCGTCTGCGTGTGAACTTCTTTCTTTCTTCCTATCTTTGGCTCAACAGCTTCCTTTCTTCCCCACCGGCAGCAAACGGAAACAGGCTCTGTGTCGCTCTCTGCTCTGACCCTTATTTCTCTCTCTGTCTTCCTTCTTTCCCTGTTTGCACTCCACTTTACCTCCCCCACTTCGGTACCGCCATTACCTCTCTGCAGACGTTTCACCGGTCAGCGCCCTTTGCCCTCCGTATCTTCCTTCTCTCCCTCGCCATGCCTCGCCGGGCTTCATCGCTATCCCTCCTTTCCTCGTTTCTCCCTTTCTTCACCTCGACTCGCTCTTGTTCTTTGCCCCAACTCGCTCTCCCTCAAGTACTATGGTGCTGCGTTCAAGTCATGTCCGAACTGCTGAATGGGAAAAAAGTGTCTATGTCAACCTCATAGCGTTTTAATTCGTGTTTTAACCCTTAATTTTATCTAGTTACAAGTAGGATGTGAGGGAGGCGAATCCACCAGTCGGCAGTCCAAGGTATTAAGAATCAAAATTATCACTTATTACTCACTTATTATTATTCACGCTAATACAATCTATCACACTTACGAAAAGTGAGAAATATCTACTGTGGTTCATTTACGACTGATTTTAAATTCATAAATACAAAAGATTTTAGATGTGGCCGTTCCAACATGTAAAGAAAGCAATGAAATCATATGCTTCTTCTGATATGACCTGAACACAGCAGAAAACTGGCAGCCAATTAAAGTAAAGTAAAGTAAACAAGGTGGACTATTACAGCTGAAATGTGATTTTCTTCAATCGCAGCTATTTACAGATAATGTAGAACGGCAGTGTGGGTGTTACTGTGTTGAAAGGACGCGTTTTAATCGCTTTTCAGGTTCAACTGTTCAATTGCTTTGGCCCTGTGTGTGTGTGTGTGTGTGTGTGTGTGTGTGTGTGTGTGTGTTGGAGAGCAGCGCTCCTGGCGAACTGAAGCTATATAAAACTCTCTCTCTAGTAAGTGACAAAATTGTCAACACAATCAATCATCATGATGGCAAAAACTAGGAGAATGAGGCCCAGGTTGAAATTAACCAACGTGTGAAGTTGACTAGTGCAGTTAACCTTCTAACCCAGTGATTCTCAACCTTTTTCATATCAAGGACCCCTAATTTAATACACATTAGGGCCACGGACCCCCATTAGATTTTTATTGTTAGATATGTTTTCGTCCACAATTCCATGACTATCTGTGTTGTAGGTAGAGAGATAACAGAGAAACTATGATCAAAACAGTCATTCTTCTACATTCTCTAATTGTGTTAACTTCTTGTAAATGAAATAACGCTGAAGTCTAACAATTCATCAATTTGCTGGGGACCCCCTGGAACCCCCTCAAGGACCCCTGGTGGTCCCCGGAGCGCACGTTGAGAACCACTGCTCTAACCTAAACCTAATTCCAATCTTAACCCTAAACCCAAGTCCTAACCCTAAACTAGCTAGGATTTCCCTCATCTTTCTATCCTTGTGAGGACATTTGGTGAAAGAACACACACACCTATAATCCCCTCCTCGCCGTCCCTCTCTCCTCAGCCATCCATCACATCTCTCTTTTCCTCGCCTCGCACCCCTCCTTTTCCTTTCCTTTTTCCCTCCTGACTGACGTGCATCACTCCGCTGCCTCCGCACCCCACATCCCCCCCACATCCCCCCTAACCATCTGATAGATGGACAGACGGACGGACGGACGGACAGATGGGTGGATGGATGGCAGGAACAGAGGGAAAAGGTGGATTTGCCGCTCCACCTCTGCGCTGTTATGATATCGAAACGCCCTCCCACTCCTGTCAACGCTGCGGTAGCAAATAGATTACGTTACACTCAGCCACTTCACACGTCTGAATTGCTCTCTCTCTCTCTTTCTTTTTCTCTTTTTTCCCCTTTATTTCCCTAAAGCTCCTCTCTCTCTCTCTCTCTGTCTCTCCCGCTCTTGTAGAGTTTCATTTTTCTCTCCACCCCTGGCATATAAGCAACACTGGCGTGACGTTAATGATCAATTTAACAAATATATATTGAGCACGGTTCCCGGGAGAAATTTGTAATCAAGAAGTGTATCGATCCCGGTGTATTATTCTGTAGTTTGCTGCGAACGTTGGAACGAAGACACATAATAGTGCTTGATTATGGGCAGATACATCCCGAAATAAGAGAAGAAGAAAAAGAGACAAAGGTAATACTTGGAATTGAGTTTCTCAAGAGAAGCGCAGTGCCTCGGAGAGCTGCTCACTGTAGGTTTGTTACGTTGATGAAGTGCGAGGTGCGGGGGATTTGATGTAAACTGCGAAGCGATGTGTCACTCCACCGGTATTTGGAACCGCTCCGATTCCTGCGTTACAGCAGAGTTTAGGTGCGGGATTCAGGATTCCCCTTGCCTCTGTGATTATGAAGGAGTTGGATGTGTTATCTAAACATGGTGAAAGTATCAAAACGCACGGTCGCCAACTAAATCCACACAATCCATATTAGAAAAGCGAGCCTCTAAACGAGCCGTTTGGACTTCTGTAACTTTGTGGCGTCACAAAGGTTCGCTCATTATCATTTTGTAAGAAATAATAGACTAACAAAGTGTTTTTTTCAAAGCGGTTGAGCGGTTGTCATTGTTTATTACTGGAGAGTTTTCCCTACCTGTAGCTGCCTGTAACTGCCGTGTCTGTTGTGTCTCAGTGTCACTCTTGAAACGGTTAGCCAATCAGAACAGAGGGGTCGTTAATGTATATATATATATATATATATATATATATATATATATATATATATATATATATATATATATATATATATATATATATATATGAGCCTTAAAGACACAGCAACAGAAACAGTAACTGTTCTTGGTAAGGCTCAGAGAGATGCTGGAAAATGAACGTGTAAAAATGGATTGAGAGTGTTTTTGGTACATGACACCACACACACAGCTTTGAATGGACCTCAAGACATAAAATAAAACACTGGAAAGTGGAGAATATGGGACCTTTAAAGCTGCACCCATGTTATCAGCCTAAATCAGAAAACAGCATCCCATTCTCACTAGCCTACCTGAGAAGCTGTAGATTCAGCCTATTTGCCCAAATTCAACAGCAGTGCTCTGTCCAGAGAAAGCTGGACAACATTAGATCTTTTCCTCTCTCGTCTCTTTGGTTTCCTTTGGTTGGTAAACAGTTTAGTGATGGCACCTTACAGGATTTCTGGGTACTGAAGTTCAAATGTTTCAAACAGTTACCTCTCGCTACAAATCAGTGTTTCTCTGAGTCTCTGTCACTGTTTATGTGCCTGCATCTGCGCTTCTGTGTCTCCATTTGAACCTTTGGATGTGTGTTCCTTTACGCCTTTGTGTGTGTGTGTGTCCCTTTTCCTCGAAGACTCCGCATCCACTTTTGCGAACCGCATGGAACAAGTCTCCTCCGTCGCCCTCGCCGCCTGCGGCATGCGGCACTTTCCGCCGCTAATGCGCCGACCCGCCGGGAACCATGGGTAAATGGAGATCCCCACTGCTGCGGCCGGATCACAGAGACCCCGACCGACTAAACAAACACAACAAGCGGGGCTCGACTCAGCGGAGGCTGTATTACAGCGCTAATGGAGCGTTCACACTGTTCCCATTTACATTAGGGCTTTTTTTAGTTCTGTTTTTAAATGATTGTGTGTGTGTGTGTGTGTGTGTGTGTGTGTGTGTGTGTGTGTGTGTAAGTCCATCATGGTGGTGTGTTGGTTCTCGGGTGGATTCGATCACAGTGGGGCTGTGTACACAACACACACACCAGTCGCTCCTACAGTATCCGTCCCTCTGCTGTGAGCACAAGCAGCTCTTCCCAGCGCCTCTCTGCTCCCTACAGTACAGCTCCGGCATGTCCGACACACACACACACACACACACACACACCAGTCTCTCCATGTCGAGATCACCTCTGCGGAAGCTAATCCATTTAGCTCGGCTGTGGCATTTTTTATTCTGAGCCAGGCTTATGATATGTTTGAGGGTGCGTGTGTGCGTGTGTGTGTGTGTGTGTGTGTGTGTGTGTGTGTGTGTGCGAGCGTAATACGTGCCCACTTCCATCACCAGATTAGTCGACTAAGACTTGTAATTGAAGCCTGACGAGCCAAATAATGTCGGAGAAAGACTTCTTTGTCTAGCAGCGGGCTTTAGCAGACGTGGAGAAGTCTTTATCTCCGTCTCCAGCCCCGAGCTTCAGGTGGCCACAGAACACACTCTCTATCCAGAGTGACATGCTTTTGAACAGTCCTCTGTGTAAGATTTCACCCATAGAGCTCTGCTTTTTAGATGATGGGTGGTCCTTATGTTCAAGACGCTTCTGTCCTGTCAAACGTTCCAGAAGCTGACTGGATCCTTATATCGCTGTTTCAACTGATTCACATTGCGCTGGAAACTTGTGTTTTTGCCACCAAGGTTATTATAGTAAACTAAAACCAAGGCTGAAACTAGTGGTTAAAAACACTGAAATAAAAATGTGAAAAAACTGTCTACATTTAAAACGAACTCAAATAAAATCAAAAAATGTGTGTTTTTAGAAATGTCTTTTTGTTCATGTGCAAGGTGAAAAGGATGAATGAATTCCGGGCAGAGAATTTTTTGGCTAATTGGAAAAGTCATGTTAATGAATTATAAAACAGAAATTGAAAAATCCAAAAACTTTAATAACCTTGGTCACCACAAGTAGTCAGAACCAGCACTTCATGCTAATGCTCAGCACTTGTATTTAAGAGAAATAGGTATCTGCTGGTGAACACAAGGCCTCGCAGCTACAGTACAGAGTTGAGGTTTCTGCTAATTAGGGTTCTGGGCCTGATATTCGATTTTGGAGGCCAATACAATACAAATATTTTTGGAACGAAGCTGCTTGTGCTAGTATTCAATATCTTTAAATCTGACCGTTTTCATGCCAATAAATGTCAGTGTTTTCCCCAGAATTCTATTCTTGTCAGTGTGGAAAAGCTTCTGAAACAACATTTAGACCATCATGGAACACTAAAACTCTCCATTGAAACCAATAATAACAGCATATTAATGCATAGTTGAATGGAATCTAATCAAAATGAACATTAGAATCAATTCAGGTTAAGCGCTTCCCATAGACAACCAGTGTAATATCGATCAATTCTACAAATAAATATGTGCACAAACAAACTGCATCATACTGACATTGATTCATTGACATTGATGATATGAGATTTTTAATAAAAGTCTGATATTGGCCCAATAAATCAGTGTAACCTGACTGTAAAATGTGACCAGACCTGCTGTACTGTGTTAGTGTGTTTGCCTGTTTACATAAGAGCATGCACGGCCTTCAGGGAAGCTCCTGCGTGTGTGTGTGTGTGTGTGTGTGTGTGTGTGTGTGTGTGTGTGTGTGTGTGTGTGTGTGTGTGTGTCTGTGCGCACGCGTGTGGGTGCAGTTAGTACTCGGCCGTGTCAAACTCCTGTCAAAGGCACCGAGTCTTACCTGTGACTTCCAGAGAAGATGAAAGGCGTTTTTTTTTTTCTTTTCTCTGAGAGACGGTTGTTTTTGCCGTTTTTTCTATCCCTCTGTCATCACCAAACTTCCATAATCTTCTTATGGTAATTCCTAATCATAAACCACGGGCCGCAGCTTGGGCGATGTAGGTGCGCCGCGCGATGAAACGAAGATGTAAATAAATAATATTAACAAGCGTCACCTCGCTCTCGGGGGATTGGGACACGTCCCACGTGGCTTCACTGTTCCCACTTGTCAGCTGGGGAGAAAAAAAAATTATTAAAAAAATCATAATCCAGCCGCTTTTCACCTAAGAGCTTAGGTACGCAGTGCCGCCGTTTCGGGATAATTTTGTCTGGAGTGGACTTAGCATACATCAGCCTCATTTTACGCTTCTTATCTTTCCTCCCTCTTCCTTGTCACCCTTTCTTTGATTCGGCTGACTTTGTTTTCCCGGGCTGTTGACAGATTCCGCTCTTTTGTTTGTTGTTTAAACCAAGTAGGGATTTAGTCCTGCACTGACACAGCTTTTGGCCTTGGAGCTGAACTGTTTGACTCGAGGCAAACAGGTTTTTTTTTTGGGTTTTTTTTTCTCCCGGCGCAGAGTGTAATCCTCACAGATGAAGCAACCTCTTCAAACACAGCGGAGTGTAGCAGTTGCTTAGGCAACAGACTATCCCATCTAATCCAACCTGGTTCCCCGTCTCCCCCGAGTCGGAATACCTGTCCGATGGAGAGGCTTCCCGAGCTCGCCCGCTCGTTAGCCTTGAATCTCGTGAATAACATTTTTTTTTTTTTAAACTGCGATTTCAATAAACGCCATTCGGCTTATTCGTTGCAATTAAAGCTGAAACGGACCCCTAACTCGTTCGGGGCTTGATGTCAATTCAACCGGTTCCATTTTTAAGGCGGTTCGAGAAACGACGATTCCGTGACTTTCGATAACGACGCTCATTCTTAACGGTTTCTCCAGCGGTGGAGAATTGACTATAATGAAAATTGAATTGACCGCATGTTACCCCCGCAGGACACAACAACACTGTTTGTCTTTGTGTCCCCCCTCCCCCTCCCCCACCCTCCCCCCCAAAACAAATCATTCCTCAGCTCTTAGTTCCCACCTCAGAAAGAAATGATGGGGCAGAGATGATCTGGCCGAGCGCTTTATAATCCTCCCTGGGGTGCCGGGCGCAGCAAAGTGTTGGGGACATCGTATTGATTTATATAAAACTCAATGTTCCCTCCGCTGCCCAGACCTGAGTGTGTCTGGACCGCGAGAGCGATAAGGGATTGGACTAATGTGAGATGAGAGCAGAAGGGGCCTTGATGCCAAATGGATAAGCTCGGAGTTTTAACAACCACCCCGAAAGTTTGTTCTCTCTCTCCTCTCTCTGTGTTTTTTTCCCCGTGTCGTCGTTACAGTGCGAGGTCCTGATGAATTGGAGCTTTAAGGATTACGTTTGTCGAGGAGAGTCCTCCCGGTGCCTCGGGGGGGTAAAAACCAGGAATACGTCAAGTCGCTGTCTGAGCGTTTGGGGCCGAGACGCCGAAGAAGCCGCTCGGCGCATAGATTTCCACCAGATTTATACGCTCAATTAGGCCGGCAGACGACTTTGCAGCGATTTCCCCTCGTCATACTTTCTCTCTAATGTTATCGAAGGGCACCTGAATCTTGAAAATGTTGCTGCGATGGCAAATGCGGCGCTTGATTAGCTCCAAAATGCCCACAAATACAGTATACTGCGTGCAAGGAGGAGTCCGCCCTTGGCTATTTCCAGAAAACACAGTGTTGCAGTTTACAACTCAAACGACTGAAGTCATTTACATGCGTTTTAATGTCAAATTTCAGTCGTCTTAATTGTCTCGTGAAACATCGCCGTCTTATTATTTTCCAATTATCCAGAGTGGCTAGCAAATTGCTTTTCTTTAATTACTTCATTATATTTTTCTTACCACGTTTAATAAACACACCCCTTAGGATCAGTTCTATTGTTGGTGTGTTAATTAAGATATCCTGTTTACTGAAATCCAGAGAACTGTTTCAAACCCAGCGTCCTGCGCCTGTGAATGAGGCAGGGAGGCTGGATGTGCAGCAGAAATTATAGTAGAAGCAGAAAGAGAGAGAAGGTACAGTAGAGCCTGAGAAAATATTAGGAAACGACTCCCTTTTTGCAAAATCAATGTTGTCTCGAGACTTAAATATGTTTATCTAGCCTTGCTCTTCCCCTTTCATCTTCATCTCCCTTTCATGACTTGTGATGTGGATTCATCTGGCAACATCAAAAAAGGGATAATAGTTTTCACCTGGAATCACGCAGCCATTCTATTTAACAGCAAGAGTATGTGTTCCTAATGTAAGTCCACATTAAGGCACAGCTTAACGAAATGCAATATTAAAGCGCTAATAATCAGAACTCCTTTATGGATTCAACAGGTGAAGCTTTGCTCCGTGCGCTGCTGTGCATTGTGGGTTTCCAACGTGAAATCTCGTGGCCGTAATCCCTCCAGTGCAGCGACACTCCTCCTGTGTTTCCATGACAAAGGGCAGCGTACACGCTTTGATGGCAGGTAGAAGGTGCTTTCTCTCTCTCTCTCTGAAACCCTAATGATACCTGCTTCCAAGCCAATTTCTCAGACATCAAAGGATCAAGTAGCCTAAGTGCTCGGAGCCACGGTGTAAAGGAACACATGAAACCCCCGCAGTCCTGTTTGAAAACTCCCATGATTACCATACTGATGTAAGGGGGGAGCTAGTTTTCCATTGCAAAAAGGGGGGATGCTGTCAAAGCAGGGATTCACCTGTGAGACGCTGGACTCTAGCGTCTCTAACATGGAGCAATGGCGCCATCACATGGACGCCGGCGGTACGGGCGGCGCTGTGACTTTTCTCTTTGAATAGAAGATGAAACCGCAGGAGACAGGGGAAATAAGACAGAGGTAATGGATAAGATGCGGCTGATATTCATATCTCATTCTCAAACGCACACTTGATCTAATTAGTTCCTCAGAAAATTTAAAGTAGGCTTTGGAGTGATGTTTAGGGGGCAATTGGGAGGGGTGTGTGTGTGTGTGTGTGTGTGGGGTGGGGGGGGGGGGGGGGTGGGGGGGGGGGGGAGTGCTCTAGTTAAGCTATTTGTTGTTAAAAATAGAGTTTTGGCAGAAATTGACAATACATGACAGTTTAGCTGTCCATCACCATGGGGCATTGAACTTGAAACACATCTGTTTTTTTATGTGTTATGCTTTTAATATTTTATGTGTTAAGAGGTTAGGTGGCCTTGTGGTGCTTAAGAGACCATCCTTCAACCAGATAACCAGGGTTCAAGCCTCATGTCGGCGAGCATCCTCCCTGCTGAAGTGTCTTTGAGCAAGAAAGCTCCAGACCCTGACTTGACCTTTGACCTCCCAAGTCATTTCCCTACAGAGATCATTAAAAATCACATTGTTCTTATTTGAAGAGTGCTAACCTGATTCAGTTCAACTTGTGACGGGTTGGAAAAAACATCCTCCGACAGCATCTGTTGCTGGAGGAAGGCCATGGAGCGCTGTATCTGTTGCTAAGCAACCGCTTTGACTCTTTTTTTGTTGTGCAGTACTGCTAACTAGATTTTCACCCAAGGTTGCAACATTCTAGTTTGAGTCCTCATCCAAAAATGAAAGATAAGACTTTTTTATTATTGATTTTTATACTTTAGCATTCACTATCCAATATCTTAGCAAACAGTTTCAAGCTGTAAAAAACTTCCTTGACTTACTCAAGTAGCTAAGTACCATTAATAATATGTGATTTTTGGTTATTTAAATAAACCGTCATGTAATTAAAGTCCAAAATGTATATGAAACAAATGTTGTCTCCATTCTTTACATCATTTTTGGATAATTTTGTATATTTCCAAACATATCTGCAACATACTCTTAAGTATATGTGACATGCATTCTTTGTGATATGGCTCCAGACAAAATAAGATGACTCTATTTTAAGTTAGCATCATTGTGAGATAACTGAAACATTGTATTATCTTAAGTACTCTCTATTTGTCTCACTCTTATCTGCATCTCTCGCTGTGCTGCTGTGATGACCCAATTTCCCCACAGGGATCATTACAGTTTCATCTTACCTAATCTAATCTAGAGGCATCGCTTATAAGAACGAGGGCGCAGAAACGTCAATATATGGGACTCCGGTGGGACTCCAAAGTTTGTTCAGCAGGTAAATAATTAAAGACGGAAGCAAAAAGAAGACCTGGGGGTGAGGTATGTGGGTCTATACCTGCAAGCACAACCCCAGCAGGACTGACTCAACAATCCACTATCCTTTGTGGTAAAGCCCCAAGGGCAAATCATGTTTCTTTAACTAGGTTCTGAACACATGGACACACATAGACATATACACCCAGTCCCTACTTCTACTTCTTCTTCTGTCGCCTCTCTCACTTTTCGATCTCTGTCTCTGTATAGAAGTCTAAGGAGAGGAGGGAAACAGTTTTGACCAGACAGCAGAGCCTGGTCACCCAGCTATTCAATCAATATCTCTAATATACAGCATAGATGATCCAGTTGATAAAATAACTATGGTATTGTCAACTGATTTCTCTTGATTTTATCCAATCATATGATGTGACAAGTTTCCCATTCTTTAAAATAGCAGATAGTTCAATCTGGAGCATTTACCTGCTTATTTATGTACTTTTGTACTTACTTTCTTACATACTTGCTTCCTTACCTATTTGCTTAAACCCACCTCTAATCTATAACCTCTGTACTTGTTATGGCAGGTTAGCTTGTTCATAGAGAGACAGACTAACACCTGGAGAGATGTTGTTTTGATCCCAGCAGAAGGGTGTATTTCAGCTCAGACCCGGGTGGTTTTGATTGCATCTGCTGTGCTGTGCCTCTCCCCAAGGGTGCTTCATTTTCTTCATGCCAGCACATATTACATTTGAACCAACCTGAACCGGGGGAAAGTGGGGCAGGGTTGGAACGTGTGTGTGCTTCAGACATATGAGCATCCGGAGATGAGGGTTTTATGTCTTTAATTTGTCTGTATAATCTCAGTCTCTGGTGGTCTTAACCGTTCCGTGACCATAGCTGTTTACTGTTGTTGGATCAGTTTTGGAGATGCCAGCAGTATGATGGAAATATGGCTTTTTCCTCAGGTAAAAATGTTCAGTTCTCCTAATAAGCAAGCTGGTTTGTTTTTGTAACAAGTTTGATTCTTGGCCAATGATATGCTGTTTCACATTTGTTGCTCATTTTCCCTCCTATTCAAGCTGTAGTACTGTATGGCTGCCTACTCTTGATCAGCATAAAACAGCACATTGAAAGGGAAATCTACAAATCTAACCCTATCCCTAATTTAGCCTAGTACTGAGCCTTAAAAATCATATTTTTATTAAAAAAAAAGTATAATCAAGCACGTAATTGGTGATAACCTGCGGCCAGTTTGGTGCAGGTTATCTTACTGGGGCCTTATTGGAGCCTAAAGTAGGCCTATACTAGATTGTGTAGTCACTAATAACTGTTCATGAATAGGCCTAATCAATGCTCTGTTATTTAGGTATATTTTGACTGCATGCAACATCAATCAATGCTATGAAACTAAAATATGAATTTTGGTGTGTGAGGTCATTTTCTTCTTCGTATATTTGGTGGTAAAACGCTACCTTTTAAATTGACAGTGTCAAACAGCATAATGTAAACATTTTGTGCTTTTCAAACAGAGTCAAAATCTGATTTAATTTTTTTGCTGACCCCAGAATTCAACCGTGAGAATCCACATGAAAGTCTGCTGCCCTACCAAGCGAGCTAAAGCTCCAGTGTGGCTGCTCGAGAAACTTATAGGTGTTGTATCTCTGGATCCTCCTCCATCTGTGCAGCAGGGTTTCTTGACATTTTGGCACTGACAGACTGTCACACTGACTACCAGTGGGGTGTGAGATAATTTCACTTACTCGTGGAGTGATCTGCCTTTGTCTGTGCCCTTTAAACACTCACACACGTACTCACCCAACACACAGTCTATTCAGCTCTACTGATGATTCTTGCAGTTTATTTTTGAAACACTGGAGGGGGTTCAAGCACACTGCATCCAATTACCTGTGCTATGTTCTGCTCAGTCGAACATCACAGACGTTAATGGTGTCGTATTGTCACTGTATACACATGTACGCGAGTGTAGGTGTCAGTGTGTGCATGTGTGTGTACAGTATCACCTGTGAGGAGCTTAGCCTGGGTCTTGATCTTCTGTATGCCTGGTTGGTGTCATCTTGTTTCAGAACCCCTAACCCCTTGTTTTGCTGTGGGACAGGCTCATGAAAACATAGTGAAACATGTGTCGTGCGGACACACCAGGAAAAAGGCTCACAGCCCATTTCGGGGCCCAACCCATGAATTAAGAAACACTGCTCTAGTCAACGATGCTTGTGTTTCTGTGCTATACTTCACTCTATTACAGATGGTCTTAGAACAAAGGTGCAGATTCATAGACACTAAGAAACAAAAGGAAAATCTGGATTCAAAACAACAATAAAAGGTTTGCAGCAGCTGCTTGTGAATGCTGCAACTGCTGCTATGCCACTGCAAAAAATAAACACCCACAAATTATTTAATCTAGTTGTTGTTATATGCAAAACAGCAAAAGTCAATACACCCTATTTCCAAAAAACAATTTGGAGACATCTCATGACTGGAGAGCTGCGACATTCTATTATGTTAAGTGGCAAATTATTAAAATTTCATTTCCAGCATTGACTTGTTTGGGAAAGGCAGAGGTAACAGAGTAATTCTCCTAATTCCTGCTGTTGTGACTGCACTGGAAAGCAAAGTGACAGATTGTTTTTGGCAAGTCGCTAATAGAGTGCTGAGGAGTGCTGAGGATGGTTACAGTGGTGACAAGTGTTTCCAATTTGTGTTTTCATTTGCAAAGTGACACACTTCTGTTACAAATAGCACAGACCCGGCTTCAAGCACCGGTGTGGGACCAGGGACAGACGCACAGGAGAAACTTAAAGCTGCAGTATGCAACTGTTTTCACATTTTTTAAAAATGCTAATGTTCGTAACATTTTGGGGTGTATACCATTTGCTGTGGGCGTGGCCAGTGGTGAGCTGGTTATGGCTATCAAGGTGAGGCTAGCAGCCACAGAGCAGGAAGTCACAGCAACAACAACAATAGAGGAAAGCAGGAAGAAAAGAAAGAACAGCTAAGCTAAATGTTCAAAAACAGCATTGTTTTATTGCAGATTTGCTGCAATAACTATGTTGACAGTAGTTGTTGAAGCAGAGAAGAGTGTACTAAATGAAAATGGCTATAATGGCGCTGTGGCTTAGTTGGTTAAAGCGCCTGTCTAGTAAACAGGAGATCCTGGGTTCAAATCCCAGCGGTGCCTTTTCAAGGAGGATGGAACGAAGTCGGCTCCATTAACGCTGTGCTGCAATGAACTGGGAATGCGTGGGTTTCCAGTCTTCTCCAGCCTGCCGACACTTCAAACTCCTTCCTCTGTGGCAGCTAGCCTGACCTGGCCATGTTATATATGAACATTATTTAAAAAATGTGACACACTATTTTGTTGGAATGGATGAGCCACGGCCTGTGATGGCGTGGTGGTTAAGACCCCCCACCTCAGGAAGCACTTTTACCCCTGCTGGCCTGGGAATTGAATCACCCAGAACCTTTTCTCCTCGGTCTCCCCGGCTCTGCAGCCCTCTCAGCTTTCCTACTGTTTCAATCATAAGAGCTGCTGAGGTGAGTCGACTTCCCACTCCTTTGAAAACAAGTTTAGGTGTGCCTAGTGGTGGCTGAGCCTTTCTGGTGCTATGGTGAATGGACTGTGTCTACATTTCTCTAAAACATTTGTTATTTAAAGCTTTAGTTATTTTGGCTACATTTTATTAGCATAAATTGTACTTATCAGGACCTAAAATATTTGTTAAAATGTAACTGTTATCAATTGTCTATCTGATTAAATAATTTTTCTTTTTTTGTATAATCCAGTTATTCTCCCTTCCTTTACTCAATTACTGTCAAAACAAGCTGACTCACTTTCCAGGTAAATCCTCTTATACTTTAACCGTATTGCTTATCACTTACCATGCTGAACTTGCTACCAAACCCAACGTTACATTCATTATTGCATGTAGGACTAGGTAGCAAAGTTACACAACATAGCTTAGCACTAATGTTAGCATTAGCAACTATCACTAAATACCCAGCTAACTAGTCATGTACTGACGGTAGAGCATAATAAATGGTGTTCATTGCCTGTTCAGTATGTGTTAGCATTACTGACAACATGGTGTAACTAGACAAAGGACTATTGGCTTATATTCACAGAACTTGAATGGATAGATCGTATTCCCATTCCAAACAACATTCCTGGACGATTGAAGCGGCATCCATTTTTATGTGTAGATGGGCTAGCTTCCATATAAAAGTACAGGACCAAAGGACTTTCTCTGTCTCCTTGCTGCCATGGATTGCTAACATGCTAATGTTGACTAGAAGAACTAGAGAGAGAAGTACAGTCTTAATGCTACGTTAACCTCATCGCTAACGTTAGCTTTCAGTTGAGTTCTGACAGTTTGCTAAGCACTTATGCTACATCTGCACAGTTCTCAAGAAAGTGTGACACTATGGCCATAATGTACATACATACATAGACATTAACCCTTAAAATTCCATAATCGCCAAATTACCATGGCAAACAGTGGAAGGACCGTTCTATCCATTCAAGTTCTGTGGTTATAGCTCGTTCAACTCCACACATCTTCACTAGACGTCATCCTCTGCTTTGACTGGGTTACTGCACTCAGCAGTGCTACGATACCTTGACTTGACTCATCCTTTTTGAGAGTGTGCAGTAAGCTTGATTTATCTTGCCATATCCTAAGTGGAAACATCAGTTGCAAGTTGAAATGAGATCTCATGTTTGTTCTTGCAGAAAGTGAAATTGTATTGGATAAGTATTTTGCTCAGGTTGCCCTATTTTAATGAAGCTTCTCTGGACAGAAACACTGACCTAGCATCAGCTCTGAACGTTAGTGGAGGGCGAACCCACCTGAAGTCTGAGTTTTTTCTTACTTTTTAGGCGTATGCAAATCTTTGTCATAAATTTATAGTATACATCATAGTAAATAGTATCAAACAAATGTATATGTGGATAGGGTATTTTAAGGAAACATGGTTTTCTGGAAATATAATTGAATTTTGTTTACATTGGTGTCAGTTTGCCTTATCACCAACCAGAGATCATAGTTTACCCAGTTTTTTATTTACCACTACATCACTGAGTCTGACCGGCCTGATTGCATGGCCAGATGAACTTTACAGCGATTGATGAGGTAAACTGACCTCAGACCTCCCCTGCAATTGGCGGATATTTTATGTAAACAGGCTCTGGTTTCCATTACAGGGACAAACAGGAGTGGCCAAGGCCCATTCATGTCTGATTTCACTCACTTTCACACAAAAGATTTGATTTGATTTAATTCAGCTTCTTGTCATAAGATATGATTTGTCAGCTTGGCCTCACTTTCAGTTTACAAATAAAGCGATTTTCTTGTAACCATTTTTTTATTGAGTTTGGCAAGTCCCACTTTGTCTTGCTGTGGGAAAACGGTTTGTGATGGATCAAGTTTAGTAACCATGAAGGACTCTTACATTCAATCTATCAAATTAAATACACGTTGTCAAAATGTGATTTTGTAATCTGATGTGTAGCTCTGGCATGACACTGACACTGTCAGTGAGATATAGATCTATCACATATCATTTATCATACATCCAGAATCTGAAGGTCCACAAGGAGCCTGTAAGCAGCGAACCAGCTTCCGTTTTTGTCTCAATAATTCATCCTTGCTGAAATATTTTTTCTTTTGGTGCTCAGCTAGTCAGGTGGTCCACACATGTGTCTTTGAACCTTCCAGTTGCATTTATCCTGGTAGGCTTTGGGTCGTGATAAATGGGGCAACATTTTGTGAGCACATGTTTCCTGCTGTAAAGATCAGGTTCCACAACGTTTACTTTTCAACGTTAACTTGGCTTGGTGCGAGTGAGTTGGTTATGGCAAGAGATAAAGCTGGTCCCTTTGCCTAAGTGAGTCCAAATGTGATCTTGTAGAATTTATCACTAATTATAATGGAGAGCGAAGATCAAGCAAAACTTGCCAGAATCTATTTGGAAGCCATATCTGAAAAAAATGTAGGACCATTCAGGACTAATGTTCCCTGTAAACTGACAGTTTGGTGACCTACGACTAATAATTTAGCACACTGACCAAATAATAATAATAATATCTTGTCAGTCATCAGTTACTGTTCTGTTTGTCCTCAGACATTTAGTTGATACAAGTGGGTCTGGTCTTTTTGCTGGCAAATGATATGAGATTCAAAGACTTTGTGAACTTTAGTGAATTGACACATCTGGTTGTAAAGCAGTGGTTACATGTACAGTAATTGCCTATCAGCAAATAGCAAAATTGGACATGATGTTTTGTAGGACACCAACCACATAAAAATCTGTCATCACATTATTGTTCCACATATTTAATCAAGCAAATAATCAAAAGAAGGAATGTGCCACTGCAGGGACGCTCTCTCTTTTCTGTTGATGAAGTTTGAGTTCCTGTAGGTGGCGCTCTTTTCCGTCTTCTTCTTTTTATTCCAAACAAACCGAAAATGTAAAACGCATCACTTTCATGAACTGGATACTGGCTGACTCACTATTGTGATTAGCAGAAATGTATTTATATGAAAATGTCAAGCACTATTACTTTAACCAGCATGGTACTATGTGAGCTTGAACTTTTTTGACACTTGATCACATAAGTCTGCTCTCAAACTGTTTCTGTTTCATCAGTCTCTCTTTTGTTGCTGTTCTTGATCTTGGCCCTTGCCAGGACTCTCTGCAGTTCCTGGGCAGTGAAACAGGAAGAGTGAGCTTTTTATCTGTGGGAGAAGGCAGATGGAGGAGCGGTAGAGTGGACTGATCTGCCAGACGCCTCCGGGCACAACCAGGTGGTCTGAGGCCAGATGTAGTCTCTGTTCTGGACCGAGCAGTTACCCAGGTTTGGCTGCTCCTGGTAGGTAACTAGCAGCAGCCTTTGCTTTTGAATTGGCTCAATCATCTGGCATGCACAGTTATAGTAACAGTAATAGTGGCAGACAGATTAAAGAGGAAGCTGTAGTCTGTGTGACGCCCTTTTCACGTCACTCGTGTCGAGCCAATATCACCTGCAATGTTAACACAACCCTGAGTCTAGTTCTATCTAATCTGCACGTACCGGAGTCTTTGTGGATGGGTGATCGTGTGTGTGTGTGTGTGTCTGATGCCTGCTTTGCCTATTTTCCTCAACTGTGTCCCATCCGCCCCTCCCACACACACACACACACACACACACACACACTACTCCTACCTCATTCTCCTCACTTCTCTCCATCCTCTGATCCTCCCAGATGGGATATAACTGATATCCATGATGTGGTTGTTGGATGATCAGTGCCTCCTGGTGGCCAAGGTGCAGTTAGATTCCTGTGTGAGCTGCTCCGTCTTCCACAGGGATTCTGACTCACACACACACTCACACACACAGGCACCTGATGTCCACCATATGTCACCCCAAGAGAAGATTTGTCACATTTGAAGAAAAATAAGATTCAACACTCAATCCAAGATGAAATCACTTAAAATAGAGATTGTTGCAGTGTTCAAACAGTGCTATGCGTTTGCATCTACTGCAGATTCAGACATCTATGAGAACTCCTGTGTGAGCTTTCCACTCTCTAGTATATTGCAAATGCCTTTCTTTTGCTCCAGCCAAATTGGAGAGTGGAGGGATTGCTCAGGCCTGAGCACCACATGGGTAAAGTTGTATACTTTGGGAACTATTCAAGTGGCTTCATTGTGGGTGAGACAACCTATTTGCAATATTCGGGGCTATTTTACCCTCCGACTGGATGGAGGATCTTTATAGATGGAAATGCCGGAGCCGTTCCACTGCAGCGAGAATCCTCCAAACAGTTGGAAGCGCACAGAGTCCGGGTCGGCGGTAATTGCACTGTCACTGTGGATAATGGCACAGTCAGCGGGGCGAGCTTCTACTTAGGAGGCTTCACTCTGGAAACGCAGAAATCACAGGCCTGATCTCAGGCATATTGTAATCTCTACCGAACGTGATTAGATCGATTTAATGACAGCCCCACGTCTCGCCATTGATGTGGGACGGTAGAAAGTACCCGAACATGATCGCCTTGCCTCGGGGCTCTCATTAAAGCCGACGTGCTAAACCATTAGCGAAGACGCAACATGTGGAAGCACTCGAGTTGTGTAGAGGCGACTCCCACTCCGAGGACCACCTAACCGCGCTAGAGAACAGCAATTACCATGAAAACAGATAATCAAAGCTACGTGGGGTGGCGCAGATGGACTCAATGTGACGTCTGGGTTCTGCGGTGCGTGTGTGTGTGTGTGTGTGCATGTGAAACCCCTACACACTTTTCTGGAGATCTCAAATTGGTGCATGGGGTAGCATTGGAAGGTAGAGGCATCTTCAAAGCGATACTTTCTCTCTTAATCCCCTTTTACAGCGTATCCGCAGTTTCTGAAAAAGGTGTAAAAATGCCGTAAATTACATTAATTAAACTCAAGGTCTTACAAGGTCTTGAATGCAGTCAAATAAAGCATTTCAAGTCTTAAATTCGTTTTTTTGACAGCTTATAAATGTGGTGGCAAGAAATCAGCCAAGTCATGCAGAGGTTTATTCTGATTGGTCTGTGGTTGTTTTCATTTTCATGTATTTTCAATAGTTGTTTCATTCTAAGTGGCATTAAAAACGAACTACTTGCCACCCTGTTTTATCACTGAAATTGGTTTGTGCTATTTAATCAACTTATTTCAAAAGATGATGATGATGAATAATTATTCCTCACCTGCATTCACCCACTTCAGTGTATTACTATTTCCTGTTTGTCCAGGTTTCAACCCAGTGTATGTTTCATATTAGAGCCGTTACTCTGTCTTCATTTATTTTGTTGATGTGAACGGCATACTTTGCGATGAAGTGTTAATAGTTTGATCTAGCATCATAGCGTTCCTGCTGCAGGAACACAGGCCTGTAAAGTGCTGAGGTCATATTTGGCTTCCCTCGTTTGGCAGAATGACTTATTGCAAGTCGGTTTAAGGCGGCCGTTAAATGCCAAATGTTGGACCAGTCTGTGGACTTTCGTATTTACTTTCTGTGGTAATGTTTGTTGAAGTGGAGTCCTGCAGAATGACAGGATCTGTGGGATGCTGCAGTGATTTTCCCTTATTAAGTGCAATACAATCATTTGCAAACATAAAATATATGATTTTGTGTAAATTTAAACTGCTTTAAATATTGTAGATAGACATTTAAAGATCTTGAATTTGAACGTTTATGTGTGTAATTTAACTTTTATGCACCATGTGTTTTACGCCAGTATGTGCCACAGAAAATAAATGAAAAAGCTGAAGATTCCACAGGCAATTGACAAAAGCCTTCTATGCCATTTTGAAATAGAAATCGGTGCAAATGTAAAGTGTTTGACTTTTTTCCTTTTATTAGGCACCATCAGCATTTGTGACCTGTGAAATGAGCCTTCTACAAAGGACATCTGGAGTATCTATCAAGATAATGTGTAGTGGAAAGGTTGGAGTACAACATGGTCAATCTCAACACACTGCGCTTTGACTGGGCTCCTTCCACACATCAGAGACAATATCAGCTATTAATAAAGCTTCAGTTAAAAAGGACACTGATGATACGACCACTAGAAACTTAGATTATGACCTTAGAGGGTTTTTATGTAAATAGTTGCACAACCCCATGTGTACAGCATGTCATTAGTGCATCAATATGGGTTGGGTTCTCTTTAATTCGAAGGTTTTATTTTTGCTCCTAGAGGAAGAAGACATCTAACATCTGCCATGTCTGCAGCCAAAACCTTGACATCTCTATTGCCAGAATAGCTGGCCAAGCAAGATCCTGATGAGAGAGCGAGCGCTGGTCCAACGACATGACAAAAAAGTTTTGTGGCTGATACACCAACTCCCCTACAAATAAAACACAGAGCTCCTGGTATATCACCCAGCTGTAGCAAGGAACATTTCATCACATATACTAAGGCATGGCTGTCAAAATGCAGAATGGGTTACACTTTTGTTACCTACTCATACTGTACTCTACATTACCAGCATAACAATGGCAAGGTAAGCTGTCTATCTCAGTGATTGTGTATCTTGCTTAAACAGCGATTGTGTATTTCTGTTGGCTTTTTAAGTGTTGCGAATGTCAAAACCAGCCGACTTGGCTGTCTCCACTGAGTATTGATGCAGAAATCTAACAAATCACATATGGTATTTATGAATTAATCGGGTGGGAAAGCTTGCCAGTCGAGGAATTCAGTTTTTATTTATGGCTGTTAGCAATTCCAAGTGAGTAATTCTTTACATTGTGGTCGGTATTCAGTGGTGTCAGCCAAGAATCCTTGTATTGGCATTCCTAACATACTGACAGGCCAATAAAAACATCCATTTTATTTTTCAGACTAACACCACCGATCTATCTATCTATCTATCTATCTATCTATCTATCTATCTATCTATCTATCTATCCTCCAAGTTTTCCTCTTAGCTTGACTTTCAAAGCTTATTTATCATTTTCACAATTGTATTGTTGACCTTTGTAAAAGGCTTCTGCAATCAAGGCAATTCACGAATCTTGGCTTATTCTGCTTATTCTTCACTTGAAATGGATAATGGCATCAACAAAATGCCAAAAGGTCATTCGAATGTCTTTGAGTTTTTGAACCCCAAGGCTTTGAGGAGGAGGAGGACAGCAGAGGAACTCCTGCTTGCGACCTGCAGCAGAGGACTGACCGATGGCCACAATTACAGAGGTGGATCAAGTGGTGTGCAAGGTCCTGGCAGAGCAGGGTGATCATTCAGGCAGCAGGGAGGGACAGAGAGACGGTGAGGGCTACGAGACAGCAAGAGAAAAGGAGAGGAAGAGAAAGAGGAAAAAAGTGGATGAGGAAGTCGTAATGGAGAATTCACAGGAGGAAGCGGAATGAGAGGGCAGGATGGGAAATGAAGAAAGGGGAGAAGGGGAAAGAGGAAGAGAGCGGAAGAAGGACGGAGGTGATGAAAAGATGAGCGAGAACTGGTCAGGGGATGAAATGAGTGGGATATTGGAAGATGAAGAGGAGGAATGACAGAAGGCAGAAAACAAACATAAGTGCAATGCTGTAGTCAAGACTAGTTGAGTCCAAGTCAATTCAAAGACTAGGTTAAAAGGGGGTCAAGACCAAAGAAAGACCTATTTAAGACCAAGACCAAAAAAACTAACTGTATATTTCTTTCCAAATGCAAAAATACCAATAAAGGAGTTTCTACTGGGTGAACAGAGATGTAGATCTATCTGCAAATCTCTGTACTAAACCCTTCAATATCCAACTAATCAATGCATAGAAGCTTGAGGACCATTACTTACTTTCTACTGGTGAAATTCCTTCAATTGTTTGTATTGTTAGGGAGAAAATAGACCAAACATCAATGAAATTAGCATTTTTCATATTTTTAGAAAAAGGTGAGTCATCGTCCAATAGTAGCTGAGACCAAGAGTGTCCAAAAGTGTTGAGACCGAACTCAAGTACTAAAGAGTTGGTGAACGAGCAGCTTTAAGAGTCTTGATGGTCAGGTGGGCATCACTTCCTCATTAACATCTAACAAGTGGTAAACATGTGCCATGCCACCTCGCCTTATTCCTCCCCTAAACCTTGCAGCCTCGAGTGACTTCTCTCATTTAACAGAGGAAATTCCCTTCTGACATCATGTCTTACACATGTTCACAATAAATATGGGAACAGTCCGTCTGTCAGGTACAATATACAAAAATCAGTCCTGTAAACACACATACACGCATACACTCAGCTCTTCAAAAGGCAAGGGGAACACTAGTAAATACTGACCGTTCACCTCCAGTGGTGATCTGACTCCTGATGGGAAGGGGTCTCCTGACCCCAATCCAGACGGGGCACAAATGGTCGCCAAATGGTTTGATGAGCATGAAACCACAACCAGAAACACATGGCATCTGGGATCTCAACCCAGCTGAACAGTTACGGGAGAGTCTGGTGGGCCATGTGAGACTGTGTTTTCCACCTTCATCAATAAAACATCAAATGATGTCATTCCTCGCGGAGGGATGGCGTTGCATCTCTCCAACGCCGTCTCAGACACTTCGGAAAGTATTCCAAGGCGCGTTCTGAAGGTGTTCTGGCAGCTCGCGGTGGTACAACACCCTATTAAGACAAGCAGCGTTGGTCAGTCTTTTATTCTGGCACTTAACCTGCGAGTTTGCGGAGTCTTCTAGAAACAGGCCCTAAGGGTGTTTACCAGCAGTGTCCAGGGAGCTGTTTGCTTAATGCCTTCTACTGCCGCGTTTAGCATGTACCATTACACCCTTAACAGCTGAAAGAACACATGTGCGTACACACACATGCACGCACAAGCAATGATTCATGCTTTCCACGGCGCTGGTAATGGTTCAATAAAAGTGCTTTCACAGTCCAATAACCCAGCCACGGTTTACACTATAGGATGACTAATCAGCCTCATCAGATAGAACGCGCACAGTGGAAAAACGATCCAACACTAAATCAGTGTTTGCTCGAAAATGTCCTTTGTTGTAATGGGGTTCGCGGTCGGTCCTTCTGACAAAGCCTCCCAAGCACAAGAGGGACATCGATTCATCACGGGAGCGGGTGCCTCATCATCATTTCAACAGTCATCATCCCTTAAATGAAAAAGCTCAGCAGCAAATATGAAGATACACATGATGTGTTTACATATGCAGGATTGTTCGGGTCACATTGATGTGGTCTAGATTAGTGGGTTGTGCCCGTATTCATCATGCAGTGTACATGTAAGTACAAAGTTCCCGTGTCGTGAGGTTTTCGTGGGAGGTTTGCTTGTCCTCAGTGAGGGTCTAAGCTTGGGGTGGGGTCATAATGTACTGTGAAGCCCTTTGAGACTGTAAGGCATATGCAAATAACGTTGAATCTAGTGAAATGTGCAACATATGAGAGTTAAGAGCAAGCATGTAGAGTTGCACGTTCAGCAGATAGTGTATGAAATGTCCTCTGCAGCATTCTCACTAATGTGACATATTGCAGTTCATTTAGGCGTGGTTGTTTGAAACAAGCTGATATTACACAGTTGGTATATTATAGGTTGGTTTAACAGACTTATGGTTGCGTCTTTTCCAAGACAAAAAGCAAACTGACCACTTCCATTTTCTATATAACTGCTACATAATTTCATGGTTCTGTCTTGGAGACGCCAAAAGAAATTACCAAGTACTTACCAACTCTACCATAGAACCTCTATTTTTAGTACATACAGTTATGGTTCATTCCAGGACACTGGAGAAATTAACCGTTCCTTTCTGGGAAATTATTAGCAAATTGCAAACCCAGAAGGTAAAGCATTACCAAAAAAAAAAACAGGAAAATGCCCCTTCATGTTCTGCAACATCTACACTCCAGGCCAGTCATCCCAACCCTTCAACACTACAAATACTAAACCATATGAGATCAAAGGACTCTAACTGCAGGTCTTACAGTATGAGCTGAAAAGGTTGACTGCACGATACTGTGGGAAGGTTACTGCTGAACTTCCCTCAGGCTGGAGCTTGGTGAGAATTTTGCGATGGTGAGTCCTTCCAGTGATGACACAGTTACCTGGATCCAATCCCCCTCAATCACAGAATCACTAGCCACATCCAAATTGTGCTCCCATTGAAAACGTTTCATTGGCCGCGTGATTAACAACAGGCCAGGCACATTGGTACAGCGTGACTTCATATTGCTGAACAGCTGAGACTCTGTGAAGACCCAGCCACTGTTAAATTCCTTTGGAAGACTGCCCTCTCTTTAACCGTGATTACAAGAAAAAGTCTGTAATGTCAGACTGAATTAAAATAGTGTCAGACAGCGTGAAGTTATAGATCCACATCATACTTAATACAGGTGCAGGATAGAGGAAAATCAGAATTGAGGAGAATGGAATTGGATTTCTGTTTACAAAATCCCCCCCCAAGATATATTTAATTCATCTTAATAGATTAACATTGTGATTGCAAGGGCCTTCATTAGGACGATGCTAGTGCTTGTGTTGGGTCTGTTTTAGTTTTGACAGGAGAGTTAGAAGCCAGAGAAACCTAAAACCCATTAGTGGTCCTTATCTGGCTCTGCAGGATTCATGTTGAAAGGGTTTCCACACTCAGGAGGATGCCAAACGTTGCAGACCATGCACAAATAAGTGACACTAATGATAGAAGTCTACATGTTTTTCCATCCTTTTGAGTGTGGGAACATTTAATGTGAATTGTGGACTTTTGCATTTTGCACTATGTGCCAATTCGAGTATAGAACACAATGATACACCCCTTTTTTTCTCCTCACTCACTCTATCTTTTCTGTCTACTGAATATATCCGTATCTGTTAATCTTCTCCTAATTTGAACACTATAGTTCACATTGTTTTCACATGTTTTCAGGACATTGGTTTAGTGTTGGGAACTACTGTAGCTTATATTGGTTAGAAACACTGCAATGTGTCCTTGTGGTTGTATGTTCCTGTAACCATAAACCATAAATATACACGTAAAGGCCAAGCATCATACAAAGCATATCACAGCTATGTTGCTATGTTGCTCTCTCCCTAGCAACGGATCCTTGACCTTATTGTCAGTGGCTGTCTCGGAAAAGGCGGGTACATGCAAAAATGAACCCAGTCACCCTGTCACCCAAACATGATGAATTTCATTGGATTCAGTTCCTCGCTGTGCCGGGAATACAGAGACTAAAGATACATGCTTATTTACTTGCCTACAGATTCATTCCTTTCTTCTTTTTTTCAGTCTTTCTTTCAGTCGCTCTCAGATTTCATATCACCAACAGATGGCACTCTCTCAAATACAGTTTATCTGCATCTGTGACAGATTTGTTCTAGGTGCTAATGAGTTCCTTCAGTTCATAGTTGTGTTTTCACATGCCCTCCTTTAACTTGATATATTTGTCAGCATCCTCCATTAGCACTGTATTCAAATTTGTCAAAATACTAATGACTTCCTAATGACATTTTGTCTGAATATCAAGGAAATGTTGCAAGAAAATAAGTAAAGGTCATTTTCAACTACCTGTAAACACCATCTGAATCATTCAGCTCCCCACTAATAGTTGCAGATTATGTCCAGCCTGGATTTGACCCTGGATGGAGGTATAATACAGTATTTGAGCCATAATAGATGAGAGAGAAAGTTCAAAAGAGAGAAAGAGATGAGAAAGTCCAATTAAATAACAACACTAAATCATCCTTTGAAGTTGACTGGACTACAACTGTTTAGCTGTTTCATTTAAAAGTAATTTGAAGTGTGAGAATGATGAGGTGAGGGCAGTTTGAAAGTATGAGTGATGAGGTTCAGTGCTGCATTTACTACTCTGCAATGCTCTTGCTGTAAATAGGAATATGTTCCCATTCAGGATGGGATTTTCATGCTGGGCTTTTTCAGCCCAGCATGAAAACCCCATATAAAACCCATATAAACCCTGGTTTATAGGGCGTACAGGTCTGGAAAGTCTGCAAACATAAGGAAAATGTAATTTGATAACGTCCAGGATTTAAAATTTTGAGAATTGCATAAAAACAGTGGAATATTACAGGAAAAAAATAGTGTTCTTCAGTCATTTTATACT
The DNA here is from genome assembly GCF_048128805.1 of Centroberyx gerrardi. Lineage (NCBI taxonomy): Eukaryota > Metazoa > Chordata > Actinopteri > Beryciformes > Berycidae > Centroberyx > Centroberyx gerrardi. The sequence goes on along the minus strand of NC_136010.1, from coordinate 25,437,439 downwards.
GCTTCTAAAAGTTAGGTAGTTGTAGACCCAGTGTCGTTTCACATCATGTGATATACTGTATGCTGTTGGAAGAAATAATCTTCACCTATAGAGCAATACAGCCAAACCGTTACCAACAAGCCCTGATGGAATTTTTAATGAGAAATGTAAAGTTTTTATTGGTTATCATACGAACGTTTTTTCTGTGAAATTGTGTCACATTCCCAGATATGTAGGCCTATATGTGTCCAGCTACTGTGACTGAGCAAAGACCGCTTACAGAGGCCAGTTCCCCAAAGACCACCACACCCTGTCAGCAACACTGTGGCCTCATCACTAGACCAGAGCCTGGCTGGCTGACTGTGCCAAACAGTTCCCCTCCAAGTCAGCCAAGGCTCCTGTTGAGTGAGGATTATGTCATGGTCCTACAGAAACCTTCTATATTTCCAGTTTTGCCTTTTGACAGCTGGCAGTGTGGGGAATATTCCAAAACCCTGTCATAACCCAAACTGTTGAAGATATAAAATGTCAAAACTGTCAAATCCACCTATGTTGCCACAATTCTTGAAAATGTAATTCCCAACAAAGGACTGTATTGCAATACTAAATCACAACATGATGCACAAAGCAAGGCAAAACTGGGCCAGTGTTGCAACCATATGAAGTTTGTAACAGTGACAGAAAACGCAATCAGGAATCACGTGGAATTGCAAATAGACCTTCAGCTACAGATTCTCCACAGTAGGTCAGATAATTAAAATATATGTGTTCGTATCCTATGTATGTTTTGTACATATTAGTGTAGAAGTTTAATGTGCCTCCAGTTTTATTGTAGTTTCATCACTTAGTTGCTGGATGTGGATTAAGATGCTTTGCTGCCAACATCATTTACAACACCACTGTCGTTTGCATCCGAATCAGAACATGTTGTTCCTCTCACAAGTGATGACCAGCTGTCTCTACTGAAATCTCTGTGGATGGCTCTCATGCTGCCTTCAAGCGCTCCTCCTAAGCTCCGACTTCTGAGACCCACAGTCGTATATATATATTCCCATGCTACGCTAGCGATAGGGAAAAGCAGACACTAAAATATCATACTACTAAATACTTTAAAATATCAGTATATTTGGAAGAAAACTAGTTTAATGATACGAGGCTGAATATCGCGCTGTTGAATCAGACACAACAGAGTCTGGAAGAGGAAGCGACCACCGGACCGGAGCGATGTTTCAGCCGCAGCTAAATTAAGCTAAGCTGCTAAGTTTCTCCGTGATTCATCCAGAAGAGCTGAATCTAACACAAAAAAACAACTAGCTTTACAATATAATATCGGAGCAGAGATGTGGCGCCACTATTACAACTTATGAGGCCGAATATAGTGCTGTGGAATCAGACAAAACAGAGTGTGGAGGAGAGGGCGACCACGGGAGCTGTAAAAGCGTCAGCCGAGAGAGACGCACCTGAGAGAGCCGGGGGAGGCTGAACACCTGTGAACGCCCGGTGATGATCGTCAGGGGGACAGACAGAAAACTCCGCGCTGCAACAAACTTCACGGTGCTTTGGTGAACCTGACTTTGTTTTCTGACAGAATATTATATCGGACTTTGCCAACTCTGAATACAGAACAGCAGCGAACAGCGACTGTGTTAACTTTCCCTGTAACTTGCGGCTACATCCAGCGGCACCGTTCAGCACTCGGTAAGTTGATCCACTGACTCCAGCGCGCTGGTTTGTTTTATGATCCTTTGAAAACGGGTGCGATTTATCCAGACTCAATGAGGAAAAACATTTTGTAAATGAAAATAAGCCTCAGTAAAGAGATATAATGCTACTTTGTCTCTGCTAACTTTGTCTTTGGTGCTACATTGGAACACACCGCCAGAGTCAGTGACGTGCGCAATGCATTCTGGTTGTTGTAGGATTCCCCCTTCTACAGCCATTTTTCTCAGTTTTCTCTGGTCATAGGGCTCCAATTTAAAAAATAATTGCACATTTCTACTACATCGGTGACCTAGTTTTAATAAATCATGATATTCACAGCAGTGAAGTAGGCCTTTAAGTTGAGAAAAGTTGGTAGCAGTTGTTCCTCTGAAAATAGAGATTGTTGGATATAAGTATTGTTTGCTGATGGTGGCATCCACTGCAGCTGGTTGATATGGAAACAACGTATGAGTTGGGCAACACACTTTTCATTATCAGCACAAAATGCAGTTGGCAGAGCTTTTTCGAAAAAAACACAGACTATGTCACATCTGCCAATTAAATAATAATACTAATAAAGCTTTATTGAGTGTGTTTCACAATTGTGGATATATCATCATAGAAATCCCGACTTTCTCAGGTTTTACAGGTTTGTTGGGTCGATCGTGTGCACAAACGTCGTAAATTCAATATTTCCGATAGCACATGAATGCAGCATAAGTAACGAGGGAGAGAGGTGGGTGTGACGTCATGGCATGGTGCCTCGTCCATGTTTGGAGGAGAAGAAGAAGTTTGTCAAGGTTCGACAAACTCCACACACCATTCAGTTGGGCAACAACTGGAGTCTCTTAGTGGAGGGATAACCGTTATAACATAGCCTTTCATATTGCTTTTGAGCTTGTAATTTTCAATATAACTTTATATCATGTTTTTTCCGAGTTGACCTTTCTCATTTTATCATTATCATTATCTCAAAACACCGGCAAAGACCGGAGCGAGCTGTTCTGGTTTACGTTTCTTTTCCTAGCCAGACGACACATAACGGTTTAAATCGCTGTAACCGTTCACTAGCCTAACGTTACTCTCTCCGCCTTGGAAGGACCGCGGGCTTTTTTCATCTTTAATTAAAAATTGCTTGTTCTTCCGTGAGTCCCCCAGCATCCGCCGGGCGGTCTCGTATGAGCGCTACCGAGGGAGGCACGAGGGGTCGGGGGCTCCGCCAGCAGACCGGGGCTTCAGGATGAAGATGCCCAGAGGAGGACGCCTGTTCCTGGCGACGTGCCTCGGCTCGCTCCTCGTCGTCGTCTTTTACTTCCAGAGCGTCACCAAGCCAGGTAAGACCACACACATAGCCTTAGGAAAAAAGAACTGTAGTAACCCTATAGTAACACATTTAAAATGATATTATAGAAATAACACAACAAAACAATTACAGGCATTGGGCTATAGTGATACCATAGGAGATAAGAAATACTATATAAACTCACCATAGAGTGCCACAGACTTATTGTAAGTCCCAATAGGAACATTATAGCAATAATGTAGCCTAGTGTTTTTTCGTAGTAGCTTGGTGGTATCACATGAACCTCCATTACAAAAAAGAATAAATAAACGTTTAAAAGGACACTATAGCAAAACGGATTTAGGCTACTACACGTCAAAAGTCTGGAAATAGGCAATAGGCTATGGAAAATGATATTGTCCAATGTTTCTAATGTTAAAAACTAGCATAAAAAGTCAAAAAATGTATGGGAACATGTTGTTCAGTCTCTATACACATATAATGACTACACATTTTATGCATTTGTAGACTCACATATCTTATTTGATGTGAATAATGATCATGAATAATAATCACCTATAGAGAAAAAATTCCTAGTTGTTAGTCATATTGTCCAGCCACTATCAGCATACATTATACTAAACACTGACCAATGCAATGGAAAATGGGCAAGGGGCCATGGATTTAGGGTTATCAAAGCTATAAGTCCCTATAGGAATATTATAGTGATTTTTCATTAGGATTAATTATAACCAGGGATTACAGTAGCATGGTTTTCGCACATGCATTAATTGCAATCCATCACTCAGGTCTTTACATGGGGCTGTCTGACTCCCACCTTTAGCAGTCATGTCAACATGATGTGGGTGATTCATGTGTGTTTGCTGCCAATATACAGTGTATTCCTGGTGCTCTTGTAAATTTTAGGACCGCTGGCACAATCATTTAAACACGATCAGATGTGTGTGTGTGTTTGTGTGTGTGTGTGCACGCGTAATAATACATTGAAGTCTGAATGAAATGAAGTATGAATAAGCTCACTGTGAAGAGGGGAATGTTTTGAAAGCCCCCCTCCTAGAGACCCCAACGCATTCCTCTGCCTTTTCAACCCAACTTTCCCCTCCTCTCCTCCTCTCGTTTCCTCTCTTTCCCTCTCACATCTCCTCTCCTCTCCTCTCCTCTCCTCTCCTCTCCTCTCCTCTCCTCTCCTCTCCTTGTCTCTGAGCCTATTCTGAACAGAGGAAGACAGATAGGCCCCAGGAGAATGAGAGAGGTCAGAGTTACTGAGAGAAAGAGAGAGGGAGAAAGAAAGGCAGAGATGATTGATGTAGGCTCACCGTTTATGCTGAAGCAAAACAGCACATGGGCATTGAGGAGAGAGAGGAAGAGCATGTGATAGGGGTAGGCGGTGGGAAAGAGAGAGTAGGAGAGGGGAGAAAGGAGGAGAGGGGAGCGGAGAGGAGGGAGATGAAGGGAGCTGGAAATGAGTAGATAAATCAGTGAATGGGTGTTTTATTGAGATGGAGTAGGAGTGAGTTGAGGGTGCGGACAGTGCGCTCTAGGTGAGAAACATTTCAAAACAAAATGTTTTGCTAATGTGGCACGCTTTGGTGAGACATGTCAAAGCACATCAAATGATTGAGTCATCCTGTTGTCATATAAAGCCAATTATATGTATTGATTCTAAAAAAAAATACATAGCAAATACAAAGAGCAGATGAAAAAAACCCTGGTAAAAATAAACAGAATCATCACATTCATACTTTCAATTTGTATATTTTTTGCTGGAACTTGACTGTGTTACATTTGACCAAAATGTCACACTGCACCTTAACTTTCTCCAGGACACACCCCACCCGTGTGTTTTGATGCAGCAGTTCAAAACCACAGCAATAAATCAACTTTTGACCACCAAACCAAATTTATGCAAGGCTGTCAATGGGAGGGCCTTAGTCTTTCACCTGACATACAAACCACATGCTGCCACACTTACAAGCACCAACAGAGAGGAAATTCTCATTCATGATGGCTATTCCTGGTCATTACACTCAAGTAACTAATAACATTTCCTCACATTACTGTAACTGAGTAGGATTTTTGTGTACTTGTTTAAGTACAAGTACACAAAAATCCTACTCAGTTACAGTCAGAAATTTGACTGTTACTTAAGTAGGATTTTACTGAAGTATTGTACTTCAATTCATTTTAAATCACATCCATTACAGAGGACAGATGTTGAAGGTTCTCCATAAGTATCAGAAACTGGACAATCATAAATTGGCCAATTGTGGAGCCATTCACAGTGAACAGTCATTCAGCAAAGAAGAGAAGAGTAACCTGGGTTTATTTTGTTTGTGCACTTTATTTTATAATTTCCACTTTTTCCAGTTAAAATAATCTACTTTGAATCTGTCCTCTCATCCTTTTAGAATTGCATGGAAAAGATCACAGCTAACAGTGTTCATTTTTCTAAAAACTAACTCAGTTAGTTTCCCAGTACATTTTAATTAAGCTACTTTTTACTTTAACTTAAGTAGATTTTTACACCAGTACTTTTACTTCCACTAAAGTAAAATATCAGCAAAGTAGCAGTACTTCTACTTCATTCTAGTGCTCTAGGACATTCTAGTGTTCTTTCCACAGAAGAAAGCAGTGTTACTACAGGTTTATGTTCCACAAGTTGCGTTATGTTTTGCCTTGTTAGATGTATATAAATGAGACTGACACAGTAGTCCCATTGAACCCCTTCACCAGCTAGGTGCCTGTCCTGCCCAGGCTTGTCTTGTCTAGTTTACAGCCGCACCATTAGCCATGTAGGCCACATGAAAGGCATGGTGGAGCCACTAGAAAGGACTGATTCACAGGAAGTCAACAAAGCACAGGGCTTCCTTAATTACTGTGTATCACGTCAAAGAGGGTTTGAAAACCAAAACCAAATTTCTTGCTCAGTTCTGTTCCATTCTGTTGTGTCGATTAAAGGGAAAATCTGCCTCGTGTGCATGTACTGCATTTCCCAGAATGACTTTTGACCTTGTTTCTTTCAGCTGGGGGTTGTACGTGTAGGTGGGGTGAGTAATAGTTATAGTCACAGCGTAGTAAGAGCAAGGGAGTTCTCCCATTGAGAAAAAGTGAGAGCCACGCTCCTTACTCAAAACGCAACATGTCATGTGGCTGTATTGCTTTCTGGTCTCTTTCCTGCTACTGTGGGTGGAGAAATTGGTCTCCCTGCCTCTTCTGTGATGGATTTCTCCCTGTATGATTGTGACACCAAAACCTGACGTTTACCAGTGATGTTTTAGAACGCTAAACATTTTCTGCTATCATACTGTAAATTGTAGCAGTGCTGGAAATATCTGGAAGTCACGTTGTCTAAGTTTGGCCCATTGGGAATAAGAAAATGCAAGGAACATCGCTAATAGCTGTCTTTAACAGGGTTCATTTTCCTTTAATAGTCTTCATGATTTGAGCTCAACATGTTGACTTTCCACTGTAGCGGATCTTCTAAATGAAACCTAAATGCTCCCATTATTAACTGCGGAAAACAAAATTGTGATGTGCAATAATACACTATTACCTTTGCAGCCCTAGTCATGTATGAACAAGGCATGTTTTCATCCTCCACATCTCAGTTTAGTTAGGCCCACTTTCCAGCTTCATTTGATCCTCACTGCATGTCTCTTTTCTCTCCTGGAGTGATCTGTTTTCTCTGCTCATTTCTTTTTTTCTCATAAAACCCTAATTTTTTACACTGAGCCATGCTCCTAAAGGAGAACAATGCCTTGGAAAATGGGTGGGTAAGAACCTCTGCTTGGACAGATGAATGCCGTAAAATCCATACAGTTTGAAGAATGTCCTGTACTAGGATGGACATACGTCTTGTGAAGAATGTTTTTTTTATCCACAGCGGCTGTGGATCACAGCATCAGTCACTTCACTATTTCACTGTACAAATTGATGTTTGCTTACCTGCCGAAGTGGCTAGCAGATTTATTACACGAACATCCCAGCCACATCCAAAAAGTTACCAGTATACTTTATATACTGAGCCTCTATATGGGTGAGATTCAGTGCCAAGGCTTTCCCTCTTCTACCTCTGTAGATATAAATCTTCTGCCTTGAAGCGAACATCAAAAAAGAACATTCAGTAAAACTCAAGAAGCATCTTGTGAAATCACTTTGTAAATCACTTTTTTCAAAAGAGGGATATCTCATTTTGAAACAACTTAAATTCACATGTTCTCAGACTGTTTCTTTTTTAAAAAAAACCTTGATGCATTTGGACAGTGGCAGGCATATGAGAGCATGCACACACACAAGAAAACACACGTGCGCGCACACAAACACACACATGCACCAGCCTTGCACAGCCACATCTCCCCTTTTAAGCCTACTGTATAATACAGTGCAGGAAGCCGAGTGCATATTATTGTTCTGATCCCATTGTCTGAGTTCCTGTACCAATACACTGGGTTTGGCACTCAGGAAAGAAATACGAGTCCCTCCCAATATGCTATTATAGGCTCATTAGTCAGCTTTATTGCCCTACCAACTGTTAATTTCTTAGGAATTTGATTTGGTGAACTCCGTAAAAGACGATGAAAAGCTACAGTCTTTCAACACTCCTGCATCTGACTTGAGCCTAGAAGTACTGAAGAGGCAAATAAACTAAACCTAAAACAAAAAGACATTGGATTTAGGGAATCTTTAGGGTATCTCTGTCTCTCTCTAGCTATTTCTAGTTTCCATCCAGCTCTCAGGTGAATTTTAACTGGACTTTTCGCAAAGAATACAATGCAAATTAGGTGCATTTCTATCAGCTGGTTTGAAGTGAATACATAGGCTTCCTCAAGGTGGAGCATAGCTTGGTCAGGGAAAGAGACTTTACACTACTCCAACAAATGCATTTCCATCATTGGATACTTTATTGATACAAAAAAATCTGCCTCAAGCCAGTGTAACTGTAGTGTGACAGAGTTATTGAGGAAAATTTCCTGACATTTGCTGTTTCCATTCAGCCTCTCTAATTTGATACATCATAATTTGGATAAAAATACTCCGATGAAAACCCAGCCTCTGTCTCCCTCTCGGTTCCTCCTTCATGTGGTTGCATCCACACATCTTGACTCTGCAGTGCGGTGGTGCAGTGTCTGTCTGTGTGTGTGTGTGTGTGTGTGTGTGTGTGTATGTGTTACCATGTCGAGTATGCTAGCTCAACACGTGGGAGGGTGGTGTGGACTTGTCAGCTTTTACAAGTTAGGTCAAATCCTCACTCTTGTGATAACAGTGCTGATGTGACAAGTCTTCAGCCTCTGCCTTTAAACACTCCAAACCGTTTCTTCTCTCATCAGCCCAGCGCCCCAGAACTAGGTTTGAACAGTGCACCTGATTTCAAATTGTACTAAAAACATAAAGGGTAATACCGCTCGATTTAAGAACTGACATATGCTATTCTTTTGGCCGAGTTGAAATTGACTCTCTGCAAAATTATTAATAATTCTGGGAGACATCTAACCTTGTGGGAGGCAGCTGCCTGACAGGCCTCACTGAGGGAGCAAAAATCCCTCTGGCGCGGGAAAGAGGCTGTCCGCAAAGCGGTCCTGTCTCATTAATGCAAGATTCATTCTCCATTTGGTTCGCATTTTGGAGGCTGTAAGGCAAATTGCCTTTCAGAGACAATAAAGGTTTAGTCTACTCTACTTTACTGTACTCTAAAACAACATTTTTTTCAGATTTCAGAATTTGTTTTTTGCCTGTAACTGCTCAAAAACAGGCTAAACTAGCCTCACCACAGTTTTTACTGACTGCAAACAAGTGAAAAGTGAGGGGAAAGGGCTTCACTTGCTGCCTCTTGGGAACGGTGTGTGTGTGTGAGCTGTTGGGCTGTGTGTGTGGGTGTGTGAGCTGTAGGGCTATGTATGTGTGTGGGTGTGTGTGAGCTGTAGGGCTGTGTGTGTGTAAGCTGTAAGGCTGTGTATGCGTGTCTCGTCTCTTCTCCGCTGACTCCGCTGAGCGTTGTTCTCAACACCTCTTATTAAATGATTTTGTTATTTTGATTAATGGCTACATTGCAAAAGCAAAATACTTTTTTCAAACTATTATATTGATGAAAAAACATCAGCACTTCAAAAAGTCATATCAGCACTGAAGCAGCCCATTGTCGATGTCCAATGACATCGTATATCGGCACAACCCTTCTGCGTACATTGTGCTGTTTACTGTTGCAGTCACCTTTCACAACTTTTCCAGTTCATTTGCCATGCAGCTGTACATGACTTCACATCACAGCGGGTGGGAAAAGCTCCTCTCCCTCGTTCCCAGCTATGGGAGACAATAGTGAATGCTCAGATGAACAGACCAAACTGTCCCCAGGCACAGGAAGAACACATTTCAAAAAAGCAGGTTTAAATTCAGCGGTCATTTTAGGGTTTGAGTGTTCTGTCACAGCTGTTATCACACATACTGATCAAATCTGAGCCGAATAAAAAGGACGGCCACAAATGGATGACAGGATTTTGAAATTAATTTCTGCCAGATATCACGGATGCTCTACAGTGTAGTTCAGTCCCAAAGCAGAATCTATTTTTGACAGTGATGGATTCACCTTCACAGCTCTGATGAGTGCCGGCATCAAGGCTCTGATGGCTCCGGCCCACACACAGTCAAGGAAGCTGGGAGCATATTGTTAAACTGGCACACACACACACACACACACACACACACTGCAGTCATTTAACACCGGCACACTACTTTGTGTTTGCATACATACGGACATGTTTATAAGTACACATACACACATGCTGTCATCCTTTTCTTGAACACATACACATGGACACACTGTAATCTTTGTCATTGAACACACGCACACGACTTTGTGTCTTCTTCCCCACAAACACACATACACACCCACATACACACCCATTCACGTACGCACACTGTAATCTTGGTCACCGAATGCATCGATGCAACTTTATGCACACACGCACGCACACACACACACACATACTGCCACGTATCATCTGAAATAGGCATCGGTGCAGCTGTTGTGAAACAAACAAACAAAAGATGCTGTGATGCCTGTGAGCCCCCCCACAGCGCCGGAGCGCTCACTGCACCACATGCTACACCTGCTGGCTATTTGTTCTGCCTCGACAAAGCCATGCACTGAATGTGTGAGGGGTGTATCAAAAGCCTACTTGTTATTATTCCAAACACGCCGTATCATGTGAATTGTTAAGCCAGTTGCCTTCTGGCTTTTCCCCCTCTTACAAACAGCTAACATTAGGGACTATTTGAAACAGAGGAAACACTAAAGCGTAACTGCGTTTATACGCAGAGACAGGAGCTGGGGGCTTGTTTCTAAAGAAGTGAAACGCAACGGGAAAACTGTCGGCATGCTGAAGTTTACTGAACAAGATGTTATGGTGTAAGGGGCTGCTTAGTTCTAGAGGGAACGCAGCAACATGGCTGCCATAGTGCCATTTGGCCAAAGCCTCTGATCTTCCTTGTTGTAAGCCGGCAGCATTGCTGTTGTATTCAGGTGTAGGTGAGCGGTGTCCTGACTGTGGTTTGTTCTCTGCTTTGTAGAACTTGTGTTGTTTCAGTGATGAGGGAATTTCCCATTGTGGAAGTACTTCCAGTGCAATGGCCCAAACCTTCAACGAACTCCATAGAATCGTACTGAAAATGGCTTGTGATGTTAACAAGCATTCTGCACTGGGGCCACTGTGTCCCTTTCACCTCCATAATGCGTGTGATGTTAACAAGCATTCTGCACTGGGGCCACTGTGTCCCTTTCACCTCCCTTCATCTTGGCCCTAACGTGTGTGCTGTGTTTGTACAGTTGTGTATAATAGCCCATAGTTGTTAGGGCCTCACAAATTGATGGGCTGCCTCCTTGCAGTGTGTCATACCAGAGCCTTTTAGTTTTCTAGAGCTCTAAGAGAATTAGAGGGGCCTGCAGATACATTTCAGGTCAGACTAGACTCTGACATCTGTTTTTTGAAGTGAGACTTTCGCTTATTTTTTTGCAGCAGTCAGGGGGTTCAAAAGCTAAGGGTTGTATTCAAAATCGCTCGGTTCTCATGTTCTCTAGAACATGAATTTTGAGAGGTGTATTCCACAAAGGGAAAGTCAAGGAATTTCAGAAATTCTCAGGGAATATCATGGAATTGTGGGTCACTTTACAGGAATGTACCAGATTGTGTTTTACAACCTTTACCCATTCATTGCATTAGGTGATGGTTTTCAGCTGTTTTTCTCTACAGCAAGCCCAACTGTAGTGGAGACCACTGTTTACCCCTTTAGAACTTTCCTGAGCTGCAAAATGGTAACAAACCAGGAAGGATTTTTATGGATATGGATAACTTAGTTATAGAAAGTCATGGAACAGTAATTGAGAGGAAATCCTGATACTGTTACTACTACTACCACAGCTGCCATCACAGTTGATCAGTTGCTGTGGAGCCACTGATAATGTAATAACTGCTGGATTATGTAATAACTTGAATGAAATGCCCCTCTAATTAGGTTAAACTGACTGGTGATTATTACATCATATCAGGTGTAACATCATTTTAACTGATGATGTAGGCCTAATACTAAGAATACTACAAATGTAATAACTGATCTTATGAAATAATTAGTCAATATTATTATAATATCATCAGTTAAAAGCATGTTCCAACACTTATAAAGTATGATGTAATAATGTGATGTCATTACATTATCCAGGAATGTATTACAGTAACAGGTTTAGTTACATTTTTCACCCATTTAAAGGGACATTTTTATTATCTTTGGACAAGTTATTCCAAGTTATTACATTAACTATGCAAGTGAACATTCAGGAAGGTGTTATTTTTGAAAAAAAATATTTTCTTTTACATTCAGCAGCATACACAAAATAAAGAAGAGCCAACTGCCCAGCTGGAATAACAGTGATCCTAAAGTCGCCCAGTCCTGTTCATTTAATCCCCACCATCTGCAGCACTCAGTCAAATGTCTCTCAGCATGTAGCCGGTGTGACACCTTCAAGTGGAGCTTCCCTCAAAACATGATCTCACCCTCTCTGTTTTCATTTGTGCCATCCTATTTTCCCTATCAGCCGTTTTCAGTTGTGTCGTGAAACATTCATACGTCACAATCCATTGTGGTTCACTTTCAGTTCATGAGGGAAACTTCCATTACGTGGCCCTCACAAAGACAGGCCTTGATTTCAAGCGCTATCAACTTCTGCTGCTGAGAGTCCTCTAATATTGTTCCTCTCTGCCCCTTATGAGATATGTTTAATACAAAAGGAAGCTTATTAAGCCTATAAAAGAGGATGTGCAGCCTAAGAGATCTGCCGTGATGGAAAAAACATAAAATCCCAACAACAAAAAAAACATAGTGACGTATTATTGGGCCCACACACATAGTCAAAAAGCATTTTAACATATTGCTTAACCGACCCCCCCACCCCCACCCCCCACCCCCCTCTCTCTCTGTCCCTCTCTCAGTCTCACTCAACTGATTAGTCACAAGATAGTGAGTGCTGTGTGTTTATGAGGAACCAGACGAATATAAACAGGCTAAATGGGACCTTGTTTGTATCAAGTATAACATTAGGACCTCTTTACATCGCCTGAGAGACTGGTAGGCCAGACCGGCCCAGAGATAGCGGTTCAACATGGTCCTGTTTGGCTGTGTAGTAAGACTGTGGCGGCCTCTTCTTCCTCAACTGTCTGCAGTGTGTCACTTCCTGGGTCTGAGAGGAAGTGGTAGTTTTATGGTGTAAACATGAGACAGAAAGGATGTGAGGTGACAGAGAGATAGGAGAACATGACTTGAGAAGAGGAAGGCGTTTTATGATGATCTGTGTGGAGTAGCCACACAACGTGCACACTGGGTATATGAAATATTAGTACCTGAACATGCTCTCTCCATGTAATAAACAAAATATGACCAAGTGAATCCAGGTAAAACCTTTGACCCATTATTAATTTCACCTATTTAATTAATTCCATAAAGGATAGATGTAGATCAAGGAGAGGAGGTTAAGGATTTTTTTTTAAACCTGGAGATAAGTGAGATGTGGATTGTGTAAAAAGGGAGTGAAACTCAATATTAGGAAGGCATTCCTGATATTTTCTGCGTTCTCAGTGTATATTTAAGCTAAACTTTAAGTTTCTTTGTGTGACAAAAGCAGAGCTAGTGGAAGAGAATATCTAGGCGATGACTTTAGATCAAAATGGTGCCAGTCCATCTAAAGCTCAAGATACATAAAGGTGAAGGCAGAGCTTGATAAAATCAGATGACAGTTTGTTCAGTGGCAATAAGGAGGAGGGATTGGCAACCCTCATACTGGACAAGAGTGGATTAAGAGTTATTGGACTTTCAGTTGTAGCCTGGGGCTGAAAAGTAAATTGAAAAATGTTGAAATCACAACAGAGAGCAGCTTCTCCTCGCGTTATAAACAAGGTATTCTTGTACTGTGTAGAGTCCCTTGCCTACAAATCAAATTACACGTCAGAAAGAATCTTTCATTTTCTTCAAACACAGCAGGGCCTGAGCGTGAAGAGCCACCCATCCCCCAACCACACACACATACACACACACTTTCACACACGTAGAAAAAGCTGTGTCCACATGTATCGCAGTTCTATCACTCTCTCTCAAAACAATGGCTACAGTAGATGATGTTTTGTCATTATCATGCAGCCCTTGTGGAGCCTTCATAGAAGCCCCTCTTTTCACATGCTTGCTACTACTGCAGCACTGTCACATACCTATAGATGACTGTCTATGGATGTCTGTCTTCTCACTATCACCCCCGCTCTGTTGAGTTTACTTGACAAGTTTTCCCCTTAAGCCCATTTGTCATTTACTTTCCCTTTATCAGCCGCATTGTTTCACGGTCAGTGCGGATAAAACACTCAACTCCATGTTTGTTTCCCCCTCCACCGCGTAGCGTTAATACTCAAAAGACAGACAATAAACCATTAATGCAAGTAGAGCCTCCGCCGGCGTCTCATGACCCACTTTCCAACTTCCTCAGGAAGCTTCCTGGGTTGCGCAGACGTGATCAACAGCGCTGTTGACTGAGAGCGTACACACCTCATCCATTATATTCAGTAGAGCCAGAAACTCTTATTTTCATGCATCAGGGCATTCTTCTTCCTAACAGGAGCCCACTGTAAATCGGATTCTCTGAGCACAGCACAATCTTTTATCGTGTATAGAATAAATAACATTTAGTTAGATATTGTATATACACACCTATATAATACATAAATAATTGCGTCTGATATATTCATACAGGCCCAGTGGTGTTATTTCGGGCAGTAGACATCATACAAGGCCTAAGATGTGGCTTGTATGCACATCCAGCAAAGCCTTTCAAAATAGTCCAAGAAGAATTAGATGTCTATCCCTGTATGTTTAGATGATGTGGCACAGATGAACCCAGAGGAAGTCGAAGATTTCGGTGATTCATGTGAGCTCAAGCAGAGAGAGAGGAGGGACTGGGAGAGACTGCATCACTACAGCCTCAGACACTCTCTCAGATTCTCTTATAGTACCCACTCCAGTACAGTCTTGATTTAGGGCTTGGTTTTAAGCTTTGGGTCAGGAACAAGAGTGGTGACATGTTTTTAATGAGGCTGGAGTCCCAGGCCTGCACTAAAAATTCTTAAATTTGCATCCCAATGTGAAACGGTTTCAAAACTTCAAATTTAGATGCTTGATGTGAACAGAGAGAAGAGAAACAGCAGGAGAGAGAAGTCTCTGGCTCTTTCTGGATCACATACTGTTGCACAACCTAACCCTTCCCCTTGTTTTTTATGCTTACTCACTGAGATATGCTTTCCATATGATCACACAGAGCTTTCTCATCATTGTATAGGCCTTGTTCCAAGCAGTTTCCTTCACATACATTCTTCTCTCTCTCTCTCTCTTTCATTCTCTCCCACTGCACACTTTCCTTCCACCGTTCCCACCCTCTCCTCCTCCCTCTCTCCCAGCTTTTTGTGAGATATAAAGCAACCCTATGCATTCTTCTGGCACATGTGCAAAACATATCACTTTCCTCTCTGAGTGCCATTAGCTGCAGAGCCCAACGCTGACCTGCCATCAGCCCTGCAGAGGAGTCGGAGTTCAGGGGGTGGGAGTGGGGGTTGGATGGAGACGACAGAAGTGTTTATAGGGAGAGGAGGAGAGAAGGGGAGACAATGACTGGCTTTCCTTCCAAGTATTTTAATGCAAATTGCGATGTATCGAATTAGAAAGGCTGAACGGAGGCGGCCAATTTCGACACAATCGCAAAAACGTTTTCATGCTTACCCAAGACGGAGTTAATTTATTTGTTTTGGTTTGGATTCTTTGTTTTCGCCTTCAGAAAGCTTGACATATTGCCGACATTAGCTGACACAAAAAACAATAGCATGTGGCCCAATGCAATGAATTTGTGAAATGTCTATTTCCATTTGTCTCATGGATGAGTTTTCTGACGTGGCTCCGTTCTCTCAGGAAGACAATTTGTTCGCTTCGACCCAGCTTTTGGAAACCCACCTAATTAGTTTTTTTATGTGCAATATCTCCAAAGTTTGCTTAATATTCACTTGACAGTTGGATTGTTTAACAAAGTTAATAAAAGGACAGGAGAGGAAAGGAGGAGAGGGGAGAGGGAATAGAGTGAGAGGAGGCAGAAGCGTGTGCTAGAAGAGAGGGGAGGGCAGAAGTGATTGGATGGGAGAAGTGTGCGGATCAAAGGGTGGGAAGAGAGATAAGAAGGTGTGTAGGTGGACAGGGGTCTCTGACTCTTTCCACCGTCTGTTCTGTCTCGTACTGTGTCCACCGCTTAAGTTGCTCTAGATAAGAGCGTCAACTAAATTCCTAAAATGTGAATGTGAAATCAAAGAGCAGAGGGTGAGAAAGAGGGATGCGGCAGCTAGAGCAAAGAGAGAAAAAGAGGAGGGAAGTGGAGAAACGTAAGTTATGGAGCAGGAGGTACAGTGAGGGTTTGAAGGGAACAAGCTGTTCTTATGGAACCTGTAAATGAGAGGAGGGAGGAATTTTTTTAAAAGGGGGATCACGTCATGACAAAGCCGGAGGAGGGGAGGAAAGTTGGCTCTGACTGACCTTCCCTGTAGCTGTACAGACATCTTTGTAAATATGTAAATTAAACCTGCGTCTAAATGGAATACACATTTAAAAAGATGTTTCTCATCTGTGATCACTATAGGCTTGTGAAAACAAATGACAGGTGGTGAGCCTTAAGTCAGTGGTGATGAAGCCAACATAGCATACTGGGTGAAAATCCACCACAAGTCATTTTTTGACACTTGGCATCGCATTTGCTGGGGTGTTACTCATTTGAGATCACTATATAAGCCTGTGAAACGTACATCTGTCGAGACACTTGCCATCAACTGTGTTTTTTCCTTGATGCATAGACAATCAAGAAAAATGTGGTAAGTAACTGTAAACATATGGTCTCTCCATCTCTCTCTCTCTCTCTCTCTCTGTAGCTGTAGAGCCTGGGGTGAAGAGAGGCAGCAGACCAGGGAAAATTAGGAGAAGTCCACTGCAGACCCTCTACAATGGAGACCAGGTGAGAACACACACACACACACACACACACACACACACACACACAAAGTGTATCTGTCAATAACGTCCTCTCTGTTAAGTTTTTGCCATCGCCTGTAAAGACAGAATAACTACTGACTATTGTAAAAAACAACAAAAAAAAACAGTAAGATGCTTTCTGGAAGGTGTAGCTGTAATTTACATATCTGACCTTTTTTGTGAAAAATGGTGGTCATCTACGTGTGTGGACATCTGTGTATTGCTTTGCCTCCAGTACAAAACCACACTTCCCAAAACTGCATTTCACATTACATTTCACGGCACATTTTAAAACTTTGGTTGGCTTTGTCCCACTATGTGGTACATTTCGTCCAATTTTGAGGTTCAGCCATCATGGAGGTGTTAGTCTTTCCAGATGTTAGCTATAACCATGACATTTCCCTTGGAACAATTATTGACTCGGGAAGGAAAAAATCCTCACCTAATTTAATTTAGTGCTACTCACAGATTTGTTTTCTCACAAAATATTGGTTTGGGACACTTTTTGGCATCTCAGTTGAGGTTGTGCTGCAGGGTATTAAGGTCGTGTTAAACTAAAATCTGACCATCTCATATTGTTTTACATTCCTCTGAGGCTGATTGGGTGTGATTTTTAGAATTAATTCAAGGCTATCGCTTTGACTGATTTCACACTGCAGTTCAAGGCCTTTTGGACTTTCCAAGTAATCCAATTATCCAGTGAAGCTATTGTAGCAGATGTAGCTGTCACAGAATTCCCAATCATAACCTGCTGCACTGCTGCTGCTGCTGCACTCTACCCATCCCAAGAACACCTATTCGGAAAATCCTTCACTGTAGGGTGGGGGTGTGGGCGTGGTGGGACTTCTGCAATGGCTACTCTACTGCTTACTACTGCTGGGAAATACAATATATGAGACTTCCCATAACTTCTTCTTGATTAGAAAAAATGACAAATTACAGCACAGATAGGGTGGTTTACCACTATCGTTACTCAGAAGCAGACTTGTTAAGCAAGCAGAAATGCCACTCCTGCTACAACCTGGTGGCTGGTGGAAATGTCTGGTATACATTTATAAATTTATCAGCTTATTAAACTGCTCTTTCCCTTCCTGGGCTCCACTCTGTCACTATGTGACAATGGCGTATAGTACTTTCTGAAGAGGTAATGATTGTGGAAAGTTTAATTTACATCTAAAGTGTGAAGACTCATAACTAAAATTAAATTGAATGATTCATGAATGATTTTGATAGCACATGGGTATAGAGGAGTGTCTCACCCCTGACTCATCTGAATTTGCGTCTTGATGACCATGCTGCTGTTTCGCCACTTAAAATAACTGACTGTTTGAGTCAGGATTGCAGTTGTTTCGGACACACATCTCGCACGCAACAATTTCCAATGAATATTTCTGTTTCTGCTTTTTCCTCTCTGCTTCATTCATACTTTGCTCGGTGTCGTCATGATCACATCGCTGCTAGCAGTCGGAGCTGTCGGCAGCCCAGAGGTCTCTCCAGGGCCGCAGGGATGTGTTGGAGCAGGCGTGTCTGAGCCACACCAGGAAGCGCAGGGTGCTCTCCCCCGAGGACCTCAAACACCTCATCGTGGATGATAAACACAGCCTTATCTACTGCTACGTACCCAAGGTTGGTAAGGGTAGTTGAGGTTATACACCACAGAAAATGTCCACTGTAATAAGGTGTAACACCTGTGTACACAGGCACAGGTACACCTGTGTTTGGATGTGTTTGATATGTCACTTTTCTGTATGTACTGTTAGTATGCATTTGCTTGAAAATAAATACAAAACAAATTCTTCTTCCTCTTAATCTTCTTCGTCCTCTTCTTCTTACTACTTCCAGGTGGCCTGCACCAATTGGAAGCGTGTCCTGATGGTCCTTACTAGCGATGGCCGCTACACCGACCCCCTTGCCATCCCCGCCAATGAGGCCCACGTGGCGGGCAACCTCCGCACGCTCTCCGAGTTCTCCGTCTCCGAGATCAACCAGCGCCTCCGCAGCTACCTCAAGTTCATCTTCGTGCGGGAGCCCTTTGAGCGCCTGGTGTCCGCCTACCGGAACAAGTTCACGCGGAGCTACAACACCGCTTTCCACAAGCGCTACGGGACCAAGATCATCCGCCGACACCGGCCCAACCCGGAACCCGAGGCGCTGGAGAAGGGTAACGATGTTTCCTTCCCGGAGTTCGTCCAGTACCTGGTTGACCCTCGGACTCAGCGAGAGGAACCTTTCAATGAGCACTGGGAGCGGGTGCACTCCCTCTGCCACCCCTGTCTGATCCACTACGACGTGGTGGGGAAGTATGAGACCCTGGAGCCGGACGCGCAGGCCGTGCTCAGATTGGCCGGAGCGGAGGGGACGGTTCGATTTCCGACCTCCGGGAAGAGCACCCGGACCGACGGGGACATGGCGGCGCGCTTCTTTAAGAACATCAGTCCCTTCTACCAGAAGAAACTGTTCAACATGTACCGCATGGACTTCCTCCTCTTCAACTACTCCACACCACAGTACCTCAGGACTCGATGAGGGGGAAGTGAAAGGGGGTTGATATTCGTGCCAGGGATGGAACTTGCCCATTGAGGGTATTTCCTGATACCTTCTCCATCCACATCCAATTCAGTTTTTGGCTAGTGAAGATAATTTTGCACTTTTCCGGTTGCCATGGGCTTGCAGGCTTGTACAATTCCCACCCTTGCCTAGAATGGTCTGTCCATCAGGAGCACTGGCCTCACTATGATTCTCCAACAAAAAACTGTGGAGAATGACTTGGGTTTCTGGACACAATGAGTGGAACTTCCTCAATGGGGGCAAATTGCTTCCTCAGGAGGAAAGACAGGCAGGTCACGCTGTATTGTCCCAAGTTATACGCAGTGAGTGCATGCGTCACTTTGTCAAATGAAAACTGGAGACATCCTCAACATTTGAGAACCATCACCTGTAAGCATCACTTGTTGGTTTGCTCTCCAATGTGAAACAACCAAAAATTGTTTTCTCTCTAATCTCCACCCGAGAAATGAGATTTTATATTGACGGATTGTCCCCAGAATGCGTTTAAAAATACAGGTGACGCATTCACTTTTTTTGCACATGGGGCCTTTCTGTTTGGGCTTTGGGTTCAGTCCGAATTCAGTATTTATTTTTCATTCACCTGGTGGCTGTTTGACTTCCAATTCTCTCCAAGCAACTATTTAGTCAAACTGGGCTAAATTCCCTTTGATTCTATTCTGTTAGGCCTGTATGTGGTTTAGAGTTGGTGTAATGTGCCTTGCTAGACATCCTACAGTGCCTGCTACTACAGCAAACATTCACTCTGACGGCTTGCTTGTCTTAAAGCCAGTGAGCCATAAATAAGAAGTCACCCTTAGGAGAAGCAGGTTCTTCTCTTGCACGAGTATCCGCATGAATGCGCCAACTGTGAAACTGATTACAGCCAATTATCTCAAAGCACCTACAATATCTGTGTAACACCTTTATTTATGTACGTTGAGGCTAAAAGTATTTATTATGAGATTATGGACTCATGATCTCGTGAACATGAATGAATTTTATATGAAAGAGTGTTTGGAGATTTTTCTCTCTTTCAGAGTGAATATTTGCTTGCATGAAAAGTCCATCGCTGTCTTAGCTTTTGCACATTCTGATGCCAAATTGGAGCCTTCCGCAGATTTGTAAAACTTGAATACAGTCATATCACACTCTGTTTTTACATTGTTTGATCAAATCCCAGCTCAAAAAATATTACCTGCCAGTGTTTCCCCTAGGATGGAGTTGTAGAAAAAAAAAAGTGTGCGCTCGCAAAGCGCGCCCTGCCGGGAGGTTTCTATGTGTCTGCCGGCACCAGAAGGGCTCTTGAGGCCTAAGTACGTAGTACATTTGTGCACAGTAATGAGCAGGGGAAATGTCTGTCTAGCTTACATATGAGGTGTCTAAAGATTTAAGAAAATACACGTTTATTGAACATAATAAAAGTATACATCGTTTACATCCACTGGGTGGTAGCTAGCGGCTAGCTAGCTGTCATTCATTCTTCCAATTATTCATTCTTAACTGTCCTTTTTTCCAGAATTAACTTGCATCACCACACTGTTGTATTATCAAACAGTGTTAATTTACTTAAATGTAATGACATTTTCAATGATAAAATAACTTACATTTATGATGTCTCTTTAAGGGAATCCTATCCAAATAATATGTAACGTTAATATCTCTGTGAGGGAATCTGTCAGTTGTCTTTGAGATTGACAGCTTTGGCGCGTCACGGTGGCCCTCGCGCATAGTAAGGAAGAAGAAAACAATCGGTGGAGTGTTTTCCCTTCGGCGAATGATAATCCTGAATCCGTGATCAGCATTGCTTGCTTCATTGACATCTACCCGGTGCTTGTTGTTATAATCGTTGTGCTGACATTATCAGGTAAGCACAAAGTTTCTCGTTCATATGCTTTACTCACAGGTGTGTGAATTGACCTGGATATGAAGCGTCCGTAGCGCAAAATAATATAATGTTAGTTTCTAAAGAGATAAGACGGAGCCCTCTCCTCTCCTCCCCTCTTCTCCTCTTCTCTCCTCTCCTTTGTCCTCTAGTAAAAAAAATGATAATTCAGCAGCGGCGGTCATGCCTACACGACCTTTACATGTATACCTGAGATTCATTTTCAGGGGAACTCGCAGTCAGTCGCTAATTCCAGTAATAGCCTGGATCTCCCCTGTGTTGCTGTCTGTATTTAGCTGTGGGCAGGTAGGCTGAACAAACAGCCACATAGCTGTGGTGGGAGCTGGAGCTGGAGCTGGGTCGGGCCCGGCGCTACGCCTGCTCAGAGCTGCCCTTGTTAGGGCAAACGCAGACACACGAAGGGTTAAACCACCCACAGTCATCGCCACTACAGGGCCTTGTTCAGTCAATGTCATGGAATTTATGGTGGGAATTTATGGTAATGGAGATGTTTATAAATGGCGTGCACTGCAAAAAATATTCATCTCAACGAATCGTTTAATCTAGGATTGAGTCTTAAAGTCTAATTTTTCTTAAAGCAAGTGATAAAATCTTCCAATGGGATGAGACAATTTCATTTTTTTCAACTTTTTTTCTTAAATCAAGCGTCTTTACTAAATACTAGTGGAGTGATCTGCCTTTTTCTGCCTTGTTTCAAAAAACTGTCATTTAGTCCTAGAAAATTCCTGACACTGCATTAGGAACAAGTGGAATTATCTCACTCCATTGGCGGAATATTTGACTTGTTTAAAGAAAAATAGGATTTTAAGACTCATGAGACTGGATGACATGTTAAAGGAAAATTCCACCCTCTGATACTCTTCTCACAGTTATCAATCTGTGATGTTCAATGCATTCCAGGGGTTACTTTGTGGTGAGGTGTTGGAATTTAGTCCACTGGTGTATCCACTTACCGTAAAATGGACATTTTTTGCAGCGTGGAGATTAGTTAAGGTATTTGCTCGAAAAGTAAGCACATTCTGTACTCTAAGCAACTGCCATTTGTGTCATTTGAGTCATTTGAACTACCAGGAAACTACATTTTTTTAACTTTATGTGTTTTAGTCGCATGATTTTGTTTCCCAGCTTTCTCTTGTAAAATAATCTGTCTCGCTGAACATAACCTAGGTTACTCCCAGGCAGGGCCATCGGGGAAAATGTTGCATTTCATCCCTTTAGGCATGCTTTGAAAAGTGCAATATTGGAGTGTGAGTATGGGTAGTGTGTAAAAAAGCTGCGTCTTCATGAGTGAATTCCTCTTTTAATCAAGCCTGATACTTGTGCCACCTTCCTTGTGCCACATTTTATTTTTCTGTGTGGCTCTGACTGCAACCAGGGATTACAGGGTTTTTGTCTATCATGTCCTCCAGTGTAACAGTATGTGATTTAAGCCATATTTTTACAAGAAGCTGTGACTTGCCAAAACCCAATCACGTGCTTCAATGTTGTTGTTTTTTCTCTCCCTGCTGGCTCGATGACATACTGCACTAAATAAACCGTTCCATTTTCTCTTTTTTTTTTTCTGGAAAATAACCAAGGAATACAAAGTACAGTAGAGTAGCTTGTTCTTTCTAATGGATACAACACATGCTCATCAGAAGCGACTAGACGCTGCTGGAGTCCGCAGACGTTCTCATCAGTCAGACCTGTGACTCGGCGCTGGTGATTCATTGTGAGATAGCGAACGCAGCGCGATCAGCGACAATCTCTCATGCACCAGCTTCCCTGCACCACAAAACTGTGAATGTGATAACCGATGTGCACTTGCTGATGTGATGTTTGGTTGGCTGGCTGGTCATCTCGAATTGAGTTTGACTAAATACAATTCCTGAACAGCAACAGTGTGTGTGATCATTTTTTTGTTCCTCACTCACCACACTCACCACACTCATCTCCCTGTGATCTTACACAATGTCAATAATCATAAGAAAATGTACTTGTACTCATTTGGTTATACTGTTGGTTTTTATTAAAATAGAACTATCCAGAGCCACAGAAAACACATGAACACTCACCAGACATTTGTTTGGATTTCCACAGTTCCACAGTCTTTACGCACACAAACGACTCGACACAGGTATGGAAGCTCAGGTGACAGTGACCACAGAGTTTAGCGTGTGTTGATCAAGTCCCTCAACTTAAAAAGTGGCAGTGTTAGCGTTACAGTACGAAGTCTCGCCCACAGAAAGCATGAGAAAAGGGGACAGTGTTTCAAATAAAGCCTCTATTTCCTTGACACTGACATGGTTGTAGAAGTGGACATTTAAGTTGAGACAGTTGTCATTGCTTTGGCATTCAAGGCAATCTTAGATGTACCGTGAAAACGTTGGTGTTGGTGCAACTTCACATCCAGGTATTTTGCTATCACACTCTTCTACCACAGTATTTAAGACAGTGATGTGCTGTTACAAGACAAGCTTAGCTGTGGCCTAAGTCTCATAGCATCATGGTATCACACAGATCTGCTAAGCTCTAGTGAAATAAACTTGAGCTTCTAGTGTAACAGTATCACAATAGAACGCCTGTAGCAAAGCACTACTAATACTGACATACATCACATCAAAGATCAATTATTGACAAGACCACAGGTTATTTTCAGAGACGTCTCGTATTTTTGTGACACCGTCTTTTCTGTGATTGTGCGGCAAACAGCGAGAACGTTCCACTTGATTTCATGAGTGCATTTACACACACGTTTATATTTGGGATAATCAAGTATTCTTTTTGAGTCGGTGCATGTAACAATTATGAGAAATCTAAATGTGATGGCTAGGATATGCAGATATCAGCAAATATACTTCAGGATGCAAACACTGTATCCCATTTACTGTTGTTTTTTGCAATCTGTGACTTCTTTTTCCATGCTAATATTTGCAATCTTATGTTTATTCATTTAAACTGGGATATTCAGAATTGGGATTTGAAGACGCATATACCAAACATAACCTTAAAAGGTGATATAAACTAATGTCAAGAATACTGTGTGCATGTATACACACTCACTGCTGCGCTGATGAGGTTTTATGGTTCTGATAGCATCTTTACATATTCTACTTTAATAATGAACAGTAAGGCTTGGTGGATCCCCCCGTTAAAGGGACTGTTAGTATCAAGTAGTGAGGGAATACCCAGGATTCTCTGCAGCTACACAGTCGTAAACACATAAACCTGCAGTGACCAATGGAAACATCATCTCCAAATAGTCACTTCTTCAAGAGTTAAGCTCGTCCACCTGCGTCAGTTCACGGTGTGTCGGCTTTTTACAACGTGAAGTTACCAGACGGTACGGCCGCGCAAACGGCACAAAAAAAATCATATTGCGAATTTTTTTGCTGAATATTGAGATTGCTATACGTATTGCGATACATGTGGACACATTTTGTCTAGACTTCTTTTTCAGGGCTTTCATAAAATGTTCAAAAAAATACAAACCGTGGACGGAGGAGAAAATGAGATATTGCTTATGTAATTAATTAAGCATTTGCTCCCATGCAACTTGATATGTAGGCTTAGTATTCCACACAACCATCTGGTTGGGTGAGATTTCTGAAATGTCTCTTGATTGGGAAATTACAACAGGCAAATCCAGTTGCAATTGTAACATGGAAATATTTCCATACATCCATCATATTAACTGTGCAGCCCTACCCACCAGGATGCGATCCTGATGGGTCCTGCAAACTCAACAAAGTGCTTGAGAACACAATTGTTTAGGCCTTGGAACTATTGGCTATGATGATGTGAAATAACAGACAAAAATCCCATTGGCGCAGCATTATCTGCATGGGCCAATTTAGTAACGTGGTGCAATAAAAGGCAATTAGTCACGTGCATATTTCTCAACACATTTTGGAGACAGTGTGTCATCACTGCAGACGTCCTCACTAATACGATAGCCGTCAAGTCGTTTGCAAAATCAAAATCTCGCCTCCTTGTTTGAGAAAGAGAACACAGAATTTCTACTACTGTGGAGAGCAGAAGGTGATTTTTCTACCGAGCTGCTAACGGAGAACTGAGGATGTCTCCAGGTCTGACAAGTGTCTCCAATTTTAATGCGCTGTATTTTTTTGTCACATTTCCAAGTGACACATGCGCTTTCATTCCATATTCTGAAACTTCTATGGATGGAGATGAATATGGAACTCGTCCATTTGGAAGATACCAGGGTTGTGTGAAGGAACGTTCAGAAACGCCGCCTTTGTGACTGACAGACAAGATGTGAATGGGCTTGATGGGACTTCTGGTTATTATCTCTCAGCACATAAAGGGCCATACAATTCAAGTGAACTAAATGGAAAATGGTGAAGTTACAGGCCTTTCATGTGACAACAGCGAAACATCTCCCTGCATGCCACAGGTACATAACCTGAATTGTAGGAAAATGACATCTGTCCCGTTTATTCTGAATCAGTAATGAAGTCACATCTTTGACAGAAGATTCCAGTTATACTCTTTCCAAGCTCCAGCATTAATGCATAGAATAGCGCAACCACACATCTTCATGTGTGGACTGCGGTAAGTCCATTGGTTGTCCATCCACAAGTCCAACCAGATCTCCACAAATAGTCCAGAATGTTTCACAGTAATGGCCGTTGAACAACATTTCTACTGAACTGTACATTATTCGTTGGGTTTATATGCGGTCATATTGCCTTGCTGCCTTGATTTAAAAGTCCTGGGTGCTACATATTCCTCTGATGAAGCCAAAAGACAAGAGCTGAGGGGCAGCAGCAGTACAAAGCTGCTGATCTCAGGCATAATGAGCACAGGACAACCCAAAAGACAGCGAAAGAGAGAGGGAATCGTTGTATTTTGTTGTTCAAACCAACATTCAAGAGAAGAATCGGATTGGCGTCTGGGACAAAAGTGGTTGTTTAGCTGAGGGGTTGGTGTTAATTTGTCACCCATGCTTTCTCTCAAACCAATGAGTGGGTTTGAAGTGATGGCCTAGGCGGACTTCTTGGTCGGTCCGGTGACGAGGGTCGATGAAGCGCTTTTTTTCTTCCGATCAAAAGTGTCTATGTGTACGAGTAACAAATTCGGTGCAATGAGACAGTGGCTGGCTAAGAGTTCGGGGTAATGGGGACAGATTTCAGAGACCCAGACCCTGGACCAGTGAGACGCAGCGGAAGCAGAGGGCCAGGAAGCCGGTGCCCAGCAGGTCTCCCAGGGCGGTCAGGTAGGGGATGGAGAAGTTGTCCGGGTCCAGACTCCGTCTCCACATCAGGCGAACGATCAGGTCCGCCACGTAGAGAAGGATGCTCACCTGGAAGGAGGACACAGATTATACAGCGGGAGAGAAGCATGAAGCGGGAATCTGTTCCAAAAGGATACTGTGTTATTGTGGAGGAGGTCAGAGAGGTGTTTCACTGCAGAAGTGGACTTTTGGCTTTGGCCTGGAACAAGTCTTTTCTCACCAAGCTGCTGAAACACCAACAGCTGGCCCAGGTAATTTCACAGCTAGGTTACAGGTACCAACCACCATTTTTTATGAGACTGTACACAGGCTAGTGGTGAGGGACCCTCTGGAAGCAGCAATATGTCATGTGAAGTATGCAGTATGTCACGTAAAACTTGAAACATATGTCTCTGCACCAATGAGACCGAGATAAATCCCTGTACATTTAATGTATCTGGATTCTGTGGGCCAAGGAGTTTATGTGTCTGCAGGTATCCAACTGCATGTTTTACCTGCAGCAGAGCAGCACACAGGTAGCAGGCGGTGAAGGCTACGCTGATAGGCGCCTCGCCTCCCTGCAGCAGAGAGATGGCGTAGAGGAAGACCAGGTGACCCGGGATCACCAGCAGCAGCAACACCCGCGCCGACTTGGAGTTCACCCCTGGGAGACACAGAGAAGAGAGCCGTTCATTTCCTGCTCCTTAACCCTGCCTTATGCCGGGATCACACTTAATCCGCAATTTCTGCACCAACAAATGGGGACATGAGGCAGCCGTGGTCAATATCAGTCCAAGATTCTCTGGTTGATGAAAATCAACAGACTTCTGGTTGGTTTGTCAAGTTGCTGACAATGTGCACTCACAGTTAGAACAGAGGACAGAGGTGACTCTGACCTTTGACCTCGTTACCATTGGTTGCTTGTAACGTGGGCTATCTATGAATTTAAGCTTCTTCTACTGTTACAGTCACTGTGGGTAAGAGCTTTGGCTAAATGCCTAAAATGTTATGTAGATATTGATGTTCTGATATGCATCCAGCGAGTAGGTGTTACCTGGGTCAGGCTGGTGTTACCTGAGGAGAAGAAGGTGATGCAAGGGTTGGGCCAGTGTTGCCTCATCTTGTAGGGCAGCACCCCTGGGATGCTCCAGCAGTGCAGGTAGGTAGAGATCCGACTGGCCTGGATGGCCACCAGGTTACCACCCACACCTAGACAGAGATGGAGAGACAGAGATGTGACTAAGTGACAGACTGACTCACTGGGCGACTGACTGATTGATTGACTGACTGAGTGATTGACTGACTCGGTGACTGACTGAATAGGGGAGCATACAAGAAAGTGAGAATGTGAGCGAGTGAGGGAGCGAGTGAGCGAATGAGAGTGTTTGAGAATGAGAGAGTGAGCGAAAAAAACAAAGGTCGCCCTTAGCCATGTTCAGCCTGGCTAAGGTAAGCCAGGACCAGAGCAGCTGCCATCACTTGAATCCATTGATTGTGGCTTTATTTCTACCTTAAGGGTAATCAGGGTTTAGTTGCGTGTGAGCCAAACAAACGGCAGACAACCCGCTATTTAATTGCTGCCCCGATTAGCTTGATCTCCAAGGTAGATATCGATTTCTCGAAGCTCACCCACAACTAAAACAGAATGTTCTTTCCCACAGGCGACAGTAAACACGCCGTTTAGAATCAGTAACGCTTAATCTTTTACATCGTCGCCTGCACTGCGTTGGCCAAGTTATGAAACGAGCCTGGCTCAGCCAGGATCCGGCCGGGATCTACGGAGAGTGGAGGCCGTTGTAATAAACCACACTGGCCAAAGCACAGCTAAACCCAGACCAGTGGAGTCACGGCATGTAAAAAAACCCAACAAAAAACCCAATGTGACAAAGAGAGAAGACGACAGACAAAAGTTCCTCCCAATACCTCGGAAAGACATGAGAGCAGCGACGCATGGAAAAGGTATGGAAAGTGAATCAGCCAGTCCTATGGTTCCAACAGTGAAATGTGACTCTGGGTGTGTAAAACCCATTATGTGTTTCCCTTCCAGACTTGTACAGGATGCATGGTAGCGACTGACTTCATATGGGCGCATTGTGAAGATGGCCCAGGATCTCGGGCTGCATTCGCACAGTGAGTAATTGTCCGATTCTCTCTCTGTAGGGCGACACGTCAAAGATTTTATCCTCTCCGTCTGGCGTGAGTCGAGCCTTTCATTCGCTCTTCAAAGCCACATTTCTGCAGAATGCAAAAACCCAGCGTTTTTTCAAAGTCCTCCTTAATGTTGGTGTCGACAAGGACATCTGAGCCTAATTCACTTACATCAAACACCTATCCAAGTATTCACCTCTAAAACCAGTGCAGATGTTCTTTTGAGGGATGGAAAAGACTTGAGGGCGACTTTAGTAAAACATAATGCTGGTTTATGCAAGCCAGTGGGGAGGGAAATGGGAAATTCAAACCAGATTGGTGAGTTTAGGGTTTAGCAGAGAGAGGGAGAGAGAGACAAAGAGAGAGAGAGAAACAATACATAGATGGGAGGAAGATAGGCAGAGAGTCAGAGTCAAAATGAGAAACAGTGACAGAGAGAGAGAGAGAGAGAGAGAGAGAGACTTGGTTATTCAACTGCTTGTCACTCGTGCCAGTACAACAGTGGGTGTGCACCATTAGTGGTTTATATCGACTTTCCTCCAACTCTTATACCCAGTGGATCTCTCTGCATGCATCACTTCACAGCCAGACCGCATATTCCGAAGATGTGTTCCTTTTTTTTCTTTTGCATCCCCGGCTTCTCCGTGTCTCAATGCATTTTCATCATTCTAAAATAGCATTATGGGAAAGTAACAGCTTCTGCAGATATTTGTAAATAGAATTGACAGTCCTGCACTAGTTTGTAGTTTCTCGATCTGATTGCTACAGCTGATTGGAACTCGCTCGCTCGCGGAGAACGAACCTGCACGCGAATCACAAGTCAAAATTAAACAGTTTACAAAATCGGTGCACGTGTTCCAGAAAGTTTGTTCTCTCTTCTCTCTTTCTCCCTCCCTCTGTTCCTCATCATCTCAGATCCTTCCACTCTCCCTCCATCTATCCCGTGTGTGTCTTGGGTTCATAAATCGTGGATTCATAATGTCATGTAATCCCATGTAAATTACAGAGGTAAGCCTATTAAAGATTTCTTTCATGTAGGCCACTGCAGTCTGTAGTCTGTCTTCAGTGTTAAACAAGGTTAAACCTGGCTTATTATGCTTAATAGATTCATTTTGTGCATAGTTTACAAGTTGTGTGGGTGTAAAAATGAGAGCGGGGGGGGGGGGGGGGGGGGGTAACATTTGGAATGGGGCTGCACTGCAATCAACATTAAATTGATGTCTCCTATCTTTGATTCTTTGATAATAGCACATTCATGAAACATCCAAAGAGCAGCTCAAACAATGCAAATGATGAATTTTGGTTGGTTGTCATTTTGGGTGATCTACGAAATGAAGCTTATTCTACTCTTGCACTCACTGTAAGTGGAACTGAAAATCTGAGTCTGTCTTTCTACTGCTGAAGTGATCACTTCCCGTAGCCTGGTTTGACCTTAAAGAGCATTCAACTTACCGTTGATGACCGGTGTGAACACAGCCATGCCCTCAAAGTTGGGATCACTCACAGTCTTGTCCAGTATAAGGCCTCCAAAACTGGAAACCAGAAGCACAGTCAGGATCAGAACAACTTTGGAATTTTGTCAGGTATGCAAACCTAAGGTGAAAACAACAGAAAATATATGATGCATTTGTGGTGAAGACATACTGGCAGTCAAGGAATCAAGGAAGAAGGAAGGTAGCTTCCTTATTCTTAGATACCTAACTTGATACCTAACTAGGAAGCTTCCTAATAAGGTTCCTTGTAAGAAGCTTCCTTGGGTTTGAGACGGGGCCATAGACATACTGTAATTAACGATCAGTTTATTTGAATGTGATCTCAGCTCTCTGGCTCCCTGGTTGATCAGCCTTCACCTCTTCTATTAGGCTACTGGGCTGGCTAGTTAACGTTAGCGACTGAACCTTTAGCAAATATATCTTATAGCATATTACATACACAGAAGCACTGCCTATACAACAATGTGCTTTATTATAAAATGCCAGTGTGTGTGTAGTCTTACCATCATAAAAAGGTTTAGCTATATATATGCTATGTACAGTACATCACTGATTCGCAGCAAACTAACAGACAAAGAACCCAGAAGTTCATTCTCTTGTCATGTGACATAATTGAAACTCATTTGCATAAGAAGAAGAATATGTGAGGTGTGAATAGTTATACATTTTCACAATAAAACAACTTTTACTTTGTTTTATTAATGATATACTTCTCAATAAAGAACAGACTTCTCCAGCACCATGATAAAGTTTCATGAAATTATTATTCTTATGCAACCTGTTTTATTCAAGTCTGGCAGTTTTCCATTCTGTTCATTAGAAGTTTTATTGTTTGTGATGCACTTTGTGACACAGCTTCGAATTGTGTTATATAAATTCAGTTATATAATACAGTGGGTGGGTGGGCATTTCCATATCTCTATGGGTGATACAGTAGATCTACCTGCCCTGTGTGTGTGTGTGTGTGTGTGTGTGTGTGTGTGTGTGTACCTGCTGATGGACATGGCCACTATGACGGGCTGCCATCCCGAGCGGAGAACCTCCCTGATCTGAGGACTCTGCCGGGCCACCACCACCCACAGTGGGATCAGAGCCAGGAACACCACACACACCAGGGGCGACAGGTACCATACATCTGTGGGACGGTGATGAAGTGGTGGATGAAAAGGTGGATAAACTACTGTATGACCTCCTGTCAGTCATCATCATAAGGCAAACAACCACCAGCATACACAAAGAACAACTCTGTATATATGACCCTATCCTCATATAACTAACATCAGTTTCATACTTCTTACTGTACTATAATGGCATGATATGATGATGTGTTAGATAGGACACAAGCACATACGTACACACACACACACACACACACATATATCCATAGTGGGATATGAGCCAAGAAGATCCCACGCACAAAAAGAGAGCGGTACCACATGTCTGTGCATGATAAAACATACACGATTAAGGTGCACACACTCTCATACACAGTGAAATAAGCGCCAGGAGGATCACACACACACAAACACACACACACACACACACACACACACTAGTGGAAACACGCAGTATACGTCGCAGAGAACGCACAAGGATAGGATCTAAGCTGAGAAGATCAAACACCCTAAAGGAGAGAGGGTACCGTACACACAGTTCACGGAAGCATGTGCACACACACTTATGCACACGTACAAGCGTGCACACACAGACCTACACACACGTCGTGATGAGCTGTCTGAGAAAAGAAAAGGACCAGGGCAGTCGACATGTAAACCTGACTGTTGCTGCCACCTTGTGTTGTGGAGATCAGCATGACAAACTCAGAAAGGTTTGAGGGAGCCACCAACATCCTGTAACGCTCAAAATGTTCCCTGTATCGAGAGTGAAAGTTCACCTTTCTATGCAGACATCATCACAGTGATGCCACATACCCAAAATCTCAATAAAGTTGATATAATATTTTTGTTTGGGATCGATTTTCTTTCCATTTCAGCATAATCTCAGGGTAATCCTGCGCTCATTCACTCAGCATACTGGTTGTAACCCGCTGGTGTGGAGTCTAATACTGTAACATTGTTGGCATTACAACAAAACAATAGAGACGGCACATTGGAACATGTGAAGAATACTGTACATCTCAAAAGTCTATGCAGCCTTTCAAATTCTTCAAGTTATCTGGAGAAAATGTTGGAAGAGACTGTTCCAAACAGAGTTACTAGTATCAACTGTATTAATTGAAGAGTGTACACACTTATACAACCGAGGTGTTTTAGTATTCAGTTTTTAACACAGTGCCAGAAATGACTAACCTTTTGTTTCCTGACAAAGGCCATAGGGGTCAAAACGCTGTACTGCATTGAATACAGAATTTAGAAAGGAGCTTCAAACCAAATAATCGCTTTTTTGAATCACTTTTCATTACTTTTTATCCAGCATCTGAGCCTAAATATAGGTTGGATGTGCACACCTCTACTTCTCCCTTCTTAACCTTTTGTTTCTACCTTGATTTTGCCGGTTGCTGCATCCAATGGAGTCTAATTTCAGGCCTCAAGGAAATAACAACTA
The DNA here is from genome assembly GCF_048128805.1 of Centroberyx gerrardi. NCBI lineage: Eukaryota > Metazoa > Chordata > Actinopteri > Beryciformes > Berycidae > Centroberyx > Centroberyx gerrardi. The sequence continues at coordinate 25,405,001 of NC_136010.1, read as the reverse complement.
GAGAATTTGAATGGGTGTGTAGAATTTTGATTGCCACTATATGCAACTGAGCAATCAGTTTAGTATATTTTGTTAAGAAAGCTGCTGGCTGGCACTTATGTGTACTTGCTCAGTGCCAAACCAAGGTGCAGCTGACAGGTGCACATAATCTACATGGAGACGCTCTCCTGGCTGCTGATACCCACAACCTGCTTAGACATGCATAATGCAGAAACCATAAATCAGACAAAATGCCAACTTCATCTCCCTCATGTGTTATTTCCTTACCTATGTACTCATAGAGCGTGGTGCTGACCCCGGCCAGCAGGGACAGGGTGATCAAGTCACCCAGACTGGCAGCGATGGGCGTGGCCACGTTGTCGGGGTTGATGCCCACCTTCCTGGAGCCGATGATCACTCCAATCATCACCAGGCCTATAGAGGGAGAGATGGAGCAAGGGAGAGAGAGTCAGAGTGAAGAGAGAGGGAAACAGACAAGGAGACCAATAAGTAAATGTGAAAGGATAGAGAGGGAGAACAAATTCAGCCACTCTTGGAGGTTGATGGATGTTCTAAAAGCCAGCTTTATTAGAACAGAAAAGCAGACTTCATCAGTGTTACATGATGAAGATACAATGAATCTTCAATATTTTGTCATGTAATCCTAATGAGGGTTACATGACAAAATATCTCGTCATGCTGATAAAGGCATTCTGTCGAAATACGTTGTTTTTTTTCTGTATGGTTTTTAGAACATCCATCAGTCTCCAAGAGAGCTGAAAATGTTCTTCCTCTCTAAAATGGAAAAAGAGGGAAGAAGGGAGAAATTAAACACTTCAGCAAGCACTGTGCATTGTGAATTGTGCAATCTAAGCAATAGAAGAAAAGAAATTTATTGAGAAACATTAAAAAACGGCATTGAAGAGAGGCTCTCCCTGATGACAGTGCTAGCAGCAGCAGACCACTCAGCTGTCTGAGTTACTTCCCGCTGGGACAATATCCCACACCTCAGTGCATTAATGGAGATAATAAATAATGCACTATGCAGCAATTATCTATGGGGAAGGGGGGGGGGGGGTGTGGGGACAGGTGCATAGTCAGAAATGTAAAATCTGACCAATAAAAAACCATAATGAAAAGCTACCTTTTCCTTCGTAGCCATTTTCTGATGTGAAATCCATCAAAAGGAAGTTTAGCGGATTGGATGAAATACTGGATATGGACGATTAATAAGTCTCTCCACACAAGTAAAGCCATAAGTACCGACCTAAAGACAGGGCAGCTATGAAGGCAGGCAGTAGTGACTCAGCTGGGACACGGGACAGCTGTCTGGACTACAGAGACCATGTCCTGGATGGTCCTAGGATCCTTCTAAACTGACAGTAAACACCTTTTCTTGCTTGTTGCTTGTTCTTTGTGCTCTATCCAATTACAAACTGATCACCTAGTATGTCAATGTCAGGTGGGAAGAAGGTCATGATTACCTAAACCTCTCTGTTCTCCAATGGCATAACTGGGACAGTAGAGTACATATTTGGTCATTTTGTGCCAGTCGAAGTTCAGTTTAATTCAATTGGGGATGCAAAATGGTGAAAGCGTCCCATAGGTTACTAACCTAAGGAGAGAGCAGCTACGAAGGCAGTGATGATACTGCTGGCGCACAGGACGGCTGCCTGGTCCAGTTCCACCCCTCCTCTAGAAACCGCCCCCAAACACACCGCTGCCACCGCCGCGAGGAAGCCCACCACCGTAGCCTGAACCTGCGTATGAAGAGACATAGAGTGCGTCACTGATGTCATCATCCTTGTCAATTGCTCAAGTTCTGGGACAGCAGGTTGATGCTGCATTTGCTGCTGACTCATCTACAGCATAATATGAATTTTAGTATTAAGAGAGAAATGCACAACACACAAAAACACTGCTGTAAAATGAATGTAGAGGTAATGGAATGAATGGTTTCGATAGAGATTGTCAAATAAATACAAGTACAGTTAGAACTTTTTTTAGACTGAATGTTCTTTCACTTCTCAAAATGTAAGCCACTTTCACAGTGCTGACTTCTACTCAGTTCCCTCCTTGAGTCCTTGAGAAACAGGCAGATACACACTAAACAGGGGGTTACCTTAAATCTAGCTTTATTTTTCCACCAATAATATCAAGAAATGGCCAACAGACAGTGCGTGTGCAGGAGAGTCAGAACACAACACAGTGCTGCGTTCATGTAATATTGAAACCTAGAAAAAAGCCCACATCCTACTTACCATTAGTAGGCTGATGTGAACAGTTTTTCCCAGTGGGCAGCTTGTATTTACGGTAAATTGTGATATGACATACATGCGGCAATAGAGAAGAGAGGCTTTGTCTGTGTGTGCTTTTTCATATTTGAAACACCTGCCATTAAAAGCTTGAAGTCAGAAACTCTGATCATTCACTTAGAAGCATCTGGTCAACTGTAACACCTATAACATCTTCCCAGATTCAGAATCAGTATACTGAGTTGGCAGTATAGATACATTACCTGTATAAGCGCCAGGTTGCTGCACACCATGGTCCACTGTTTATCTGGGTCATCCATCTGACCTGTGTTGGCCTAAACACACAGAGAGATATAGCACTAGGTATATAAACACCAGACTGGAAGACGAATTTCAATCATTCAAGTTATACATGTCTGACAGCATTTTAAAATGCAGACCTACAAGTAGTTATAAGTTACAATTATATGTAGTTACATTACCTGGAATATTATAACATAGCATACTGCTCAAAAAAACATCTTAAAGAGGCAGACAAGTGGAGATATGGTGAGTCTGAATGTTAACAGTAGTTGATTTCAGAGTTGGGTAAATCATGAATGAATTAGACCCCATTAAAATCATTTAGTTAACTAGTTAAGTTAAGGGCCCATTCAAATGGGTCCATTGTCCACGCCAGAGCAGTCAATCACAGAAACAATATCTGAATAGATTTCATTTCAGTCATTCTAAATAACTCAAAGTATGATGTTACTCCACATCATTTTGCTTCAACAAACACCATTGAATCCAGTCTAACCAATTAAACCCACCATGCAGGCTCCATTGGTGGCAATGCAACCTAGGTCTGCTAGACATGCAGCTCAGGCTGTATCGAAAAACAATGCAGACTGTTACCATGCCAAGTGTTACTATTGGTATGGATTTTTATGGCATCAAAAGGAACTGCTGGGAATTGAAAACAGCTGCAAACCCTCTTATGGTTCATGGGAATTTGTCAAGAAGAAATCGAACGAGCATGGTCTGATTCTGTTTAGGAAGGCAAATGGCATGTGCAAATGTTAAACAGAAGTAGTCTTCTTTGGATAAATAAAATGGCATCATGTTAGAACCAGTCACGAACGTGAAACGGCATAACGATACGGAAATATTTCTAATGATACCCATCCCTACTTACAGCAGTGGAGAGGCGAGCAGCCAGGGTCATTTCCAGGTTTCCTTTGAGTCCAACCAGCGCCGGCACCAGGATGAACACCTCGGTGATCACCTTGAACACTTCCCAGTGCTGAAACACACACATGGGGAATTACATACTGGATAGTCACACAAAAACACACAGATACACATCCGCTAAAACTTATTATGACCATTAATTACCATCATCGCAATCGTCACCACTCAGCATCATCAGTTCTTCCTCACCAATACTGTGAACACTACAACACTACAACAACTCATCTTCCTCAATATCATCCTCATCAACCTCTTCACCATCATCAGCAGCATTATCACTACCATCACCAGTTTGGAAAAGTAAATGAATGTATTATTACTATTAGTAGTAGTAGCAGTAGTAGTAGTAGAAGTATCCTAACACTAGGAAAGGCCAATGGATTTTAGACCTTTAAGAGAGAGCCAACAAGCTGTCAATTGAAGGGGTAAATATAATTATATCAACTATTTCATCATGACCACCATCTTCATCATCCTCACCACCACATAACTACCTTCTTACCCACAACAACCTAATGTTTGTCCTAGTGCTGCAGTTAAATAAGACCATCACTTATTCCAGACTAACCCAGTAGCCTACTTTCCTCGTTTCCACATCTCTGAGCATCGCCAGACGCCACGCCATACTGCTGAGGTTCACAGAGTTTAGGAGACGTACAGTTCACGGAGTCTACAGCATATTTTCTGACTACAACTGCAGCTGGCAGTCCCGCGCCGGTTTGGATCTTTAAATAGACCCATATATAAAAGAACAGCTCCTCCGCCAAGGCGGATGGGGAGCAGAGGCAGTGAGGGAGGGAGGGAAGGAAGGATGGGAGGAGCGGCGGACAGAGTGGGCTGGAGATGGAGGGAGGGATGGGGGAGGGCGAGGGGCAGATTGGAGTTCTAGTTATGCAAACATTTCTGCTCTGGAGGCAGAAATAATCTCATTAAACCTCACTGGGAGGAGCCAAAGTTTTCATAGTTTGCTACTGACTGAAAAAATGCAATCTAGCCATAGTTATCTTGGTTAGCTAGTTAGGCTAGCTGACCTTCCAAGTTCAAACTAGCCATACTAGCCTGTAGCTATCTAGGTAAGCTAGTTAGCTAGCTGCTGACCTTCCAACATCGTGAATACCATGGTCATGCATTCACGTATATAACTTCATGTATATAACTAAAACACCACCCTGCGGAGGGGGGAGGCGAAAAAGGAGGAAAGAATGGAGGCGAGGGAGGAGGAAGGAGGGAAGAGCCGTGATGAGGCAGGAGGGGGCAAAAGGGGGAGAGTGGGGGAGGATAGAGGGATGAATGGGAAGACTGAAGAATGAAGGATAGAGCTGTGTGTGTGTGTGTGTGTGTGTGTGTTGGAGTAGGGGGTCTATTTATACTCACTGCTCTCAGGTTCTGGACTGGTAGGTCTAGCTGACGGCTGTCATATTTGGAGGCTATCTTGGGACATGGCCCACTTCTGTTGCAATGCTGCTGTGCTTGAATCTGATGGGCTAGAACCCAAGATAACTCTGCATATACTATGTGTCTCTCACTGATATAAAGTTATGGTATATGTTGTTGTTTTACTGTAAAGTACTGTAAAGTATTCCATGACATTGTATAAATGAAGTCCCATGTAAAAAATGTTATTATTAGTCTTACAGTTATTGTTATTAATACTCGTGAAGTATGACGTAATTTCAATCAGGAAGACTACTTATCATTCACTCATGCTTTCTCTTTACCCAATCAGAGTTGGTGAACACTTTCCCTCTTTTCCAGAGAACCAATCAGAGTTAGCCGTCACTTCCCTCTCTTTTTCAGAGAGCCAATCGTCTAAGTGATGGGAGTATATACACGTCACCTTCTATGCTATTGCCCTTCTCTCAGATCTATGCCGTATGCTGCTGTCATTCCAGTCGCTGTGCTTACCTTCGTCCCTCCACCACCCCATCACCACCAATGTCCAGGCTCCAGAGGAACTCCCCGGGGGGACTTCCTAATTCCTACGTCTATCCCGGATGTACTCCTAACTTCACGAATGGGAGGAATTCCTCCATGGAGCTTATGCCAAAGTTTACATCTTGTTTTATGTCATGAATAAACTTCATTCAAGCATTCATCCTAGTCTCTCCTGATTGAAATATTATCACTATTATTAGTAGAAGTAGCTGTAGTGATACTAGTGGCAGTGCTAATAGTAATAGAGGCATCATCATCATCATCATCATATTGTCAATATACTCAACTGAGAATAGAGTTTCCTTACTTTTTATTAAGTACATTTTCTGAAAATATTAGCAGTAGTGGGCCACTGCAACAAAAAATCACCAGCATTGCTAGTGAAAATGTAAAATAAAAAACATGCCTAATACACAAAATTAGCCATTAGAGGCATTGTTTAGAATTTGCAGTTTTATCATTAGAAATGATCCAAATAAGAAATATAGCAAACACTGTGGTGTAGGCCATCACTTTCTTTATCTGTCTGTTTCCCCTTCGTGTCTGCTTTCTTTCCTTGTATCTATACTTAGCAAGAACAGGAAATGTTCTTATACCTCCTCTGATCTCTGTCGCTCTCTCTCTCTCTCATCCTCCCACCACTTATTAAATTAACTGTTCAATTGTATCCCGAGGCTCTCTCTGTCTCTCTCTCTCTCACATCTGAATCTGATTTAGAAAGGTGCACGTTAGACAAGGCTCCATCTGTTGAACACAAAACAGCCTCGCCAGCAGGGACACAGCTCTGAGACTCAAACTGTCTATCTGCATCAATATTTCCATCCATCCATCCATTCATCCTTTGCGCAGTGGCAGTATTGTAGCCTATGAGGTTTATCCGAGGCGCCATTATTGTTAGTTGAAACTATCTATCTTCTATCCATCCATCCATCCATCCATCCAGATACCAGATACACCTCTCTGTATTTGTCTGTCTTTAGGGAAACTCTCCGAAATCTCTCCATCTTCCATCCATCTGTGCATTCATCCCATATCACTGCCTAAGTCCACCCATCCATCCATCCATGATTGTTTTCCCTTGGGTATCCATACTAAGATTTGACTGATATTTTGTATTGAAGCTACTAATAGCCTATATTTTGTGGTGATTTTCAATATCTTTAAATTTGCCAATTGCTGAGTACTCAGTTTTTCCCCCAACTTTTATTCCTGCCAGGGAGGAAAAGCATCTGAAACAGCATTTACACCATCATGGGACACTAAAAGTCTCCATTGAAACCCAGTCTAATTAAATTCTTTTCGGATTAGCAGCTCTAAACGGCCCCACCGATTAACTGGTATAGGAATCTCTGGAATACATTCCTGCCTTTAAATGAAGAATTAATTATCAAAAACATTATTGAACAGTTAAAAAAATAAAATGTGCAAAAAATTAGTAATTGCAGGTTTTACAGACTGTTTTCTGTAGCTGTGGTCAGGCAGGAACCTCTATCATATCGGAGGTGGAAGACACTCACTGGCCAACATGCAATATTTAATAAAAGGCCAATATTGGTCTAACCCTAATCCATACTTGTGGATACCAAATGATGCCAGTTGAGACCATTCCCAACCCCAGCACTAGGTGAAATCGATCTCTCTCTCTCTCCCTCTCTATCCATCCATGTCTAAGCTTACATTTCTCCCAAACCCCATCGATCCATTCAAGCACCAGGCTGTCTATCTGTGTACTCATCTATCCACTATTCATCCATTCATAATAAATTGTTTTCCTCAAGTTACCCTACTTGTCTGAGGTCAATCCATCCAACCATTCACCCATCCCTCCATCTATCCATCTCTCAATCCATCTACCCACACAAGAATCCCACGAACGGTTTTCCTTGGGGTATTCATACTTGTATGAGGTCCATTACGATGCCGGCGGAGACCATCCCGAGCCCTGACACCAGGTACGGCACTATGACCTGGGCGGCGATCAGCCAGGAGCTCTCTGGTAGGAAGCCGTGCTCTGAGCGGGTCAACTTCCAGGTCACGCCGCGTAACTTCTTGCCCTGGTAGCGCAGCTCCAGCTCCAGACGAGTCACCACCATGTTGAACGACGGGTTACTAAAGCAGTGAGTTAGTTAGGCCATGGTAAGCAGTACAAGTGTAAGGGCAGTGAGTTCAGGTGAAGCACAAAACTACTTCTGATACAGCCGAATAAACTTGGCTTGACTGGTTCGACCTGGCCTCGCAATCAAGGGAATGAAAAGTGGGCAGGATGAATTCTGAAGAGGAAACCAATCAATGTTTCTGTCCTTGGTATAAAAAGGCCAAGGACAGATGTCTCCAGCAATCACTGAGGCCTATCTTGAAGAACTGAGAGATAGGCTTTGCATGGTTGATCCAGTTTAAAACGATTATGAAGATGATCTACTTGAAATTACAGGTTTTTCTTCTCATTCTTGACTGCGCACAAGTAAAACAATTGGCTCATATTAACCCCTTGACATCAGAAGAAAATTGAAGAAGAAAGTAATTGCACACTCAGCTATTGCCAGTTATTCAGGTGTTCAGAAGTGAAAATGAAATAAAAGAAATGAGATTGTCTCATAGAGTTTTGTTGGTTCTGATTAACTTATTATTGATTAACTTTTTCTCAGAAGAAATCCAAGTTGAAGAAATGAACTTGAGAGCAAAGGAGCGTGACATCTTTGTCCCAGTGGGGAGTGAGTCACTGGTGATGAGGTGTCCATTTGTCAGCACCAGTGGGGCACATAATCATTCACACCATTTCTTATTCACAGGTCACAATGTTCTCTGTGGGTCTGACTTACTGGCTGACATAACTAGCCTCTCAAAAGCAGTTTTTCTCCCACGTTGCTTTCCCCTCAAGTGAAAGTGAGCAAGAACAAGCTCTGCATAAAATATCACGTTAAAACATCTGAAGGCAAAGACGCAAGAGGCTTAATCTGTCTCTTCATCACATCGTGAGGCGGACATTGTTATTCAGAAGCCAAGCCATTATTGTAAATGACAGTTTGTCTTTAACTGACCTGCCTTTTTAAGTAAAGGTTACTAGGAAGGCTCTGGTTTCCCTCTGGCTGCTACTCAGACAGGAAGTGAATCTGACATTGAAGAGTTCCTCTTGTTTGACGTACTCCAGAATCCACTTGATCTAGTCCAGTCCTTTAATCGAGTTTGGAGTTAGCTGCATCTAGTCCTCAATCCACTTGATCCAGCCTGAAATCCAGTGAAAAGGCACAGTTATATCCAGCAAACTCACTTGTTTCTGTGCTCCTCTTCACCTGCTGCAGGTCCAACCGGTTAGCCTCGTCCGGAAGGCCTCCGATAGCCGGCGGACTGGCAGGAGCAGGAAGATGAGGAAGACGAGGTCCACGAGGTCCTGTGAGTTAGAAGCAGCAGGATCCTATTGGCGGAAGTCTTGTGGTCTTTTTTCATTCAGACAGCTCTCTTTTGGCAGGCTGACAACAATGAGGAGGGTGAAGAGGAAAGCGAAAAAGGGGTCCGTGAAGGCAGTAAGGGATCTAAAAGGTCCACAGACAAGATGCAGCAGCCGGTATCCAGCAGGCTGGAGTGCCTCTTTCCATCTCTGTGTGTGTGCTGTGTCTCCTTTCAGCATCAGGGGAGTCCTGCTATGCTCTGCTCTGCCGTGACGTAGCAGGGAAAGGGGGAGGGCTGTCTGCACTGCCTGACATGCAAACTCATTGAGGGAAATGACCGGCTTGCCGGCTGATACTCGTTTGCTATTTCTTGCTGCGTGTCTACCTCTCCTTCCACCTTTCCCTTTCCGTCTTTCTTCCTCTCTCTCTCTCTCTCTCTCTCCCCCTCTCACTACGTCTCGCCGCATGCCTCCCTCTCACAACCCCTCTCTTTCTCTAACCTCTCTCTCTCGATCGTGACTCATTCTCTCTCGCAGTTTATGATCCATTCCTTCCATCCCTACCTCCGTTCCACCTGCTACATTTGCGCTCTTGTCCTGTCACAGGCCCTGGTACCTCCTTGTTCTCTCAAACAAACACATATGATTGAAACATTGCCCTGCTTTCAAGAAGCTTGCCTGAACTAAAATATTGATTTCACTTCACCCTTCTTTCTTCGAACACACAAATACACACGTCAACATAAAAACACACAATTTGACTTTAACTATGAATCTTGACATCTTAGCTGCTAATTTCATCTTCTTGTATTCAGAAACAACTATGCATCATCACCATGCACCATTGGACTGTTCAAAATCCATACTTGTTTCTTCTTTTGGGATGAGATGGGGAGTTTTTTTTCTTTTCTTTGTCTCACCTATACACTTTTCTCATTTATCATTTGTATGCGTAAATAAACTAAACTAAATTTGAACCTAGTCCTAGACCTGCACCCCTGCACTCCTACACAGAAAAGAGTTGTTTGCTTTGTCATTGTTGTACCTTTTTGTTTGAGATACAGCCACAATGACAAGAGGTTTAACTCTGTACTGTTTTTCTGAAAGTGTAAATTAAAATGTTTTATGCATAACGATACTATTTTCCTCTTAGTGGTTTGCAGTATTGACATTCTTTTGTCCCAAACTTGCACAGTCTGGCCCCTGGCAGACTGACCAATTATGGCCATTTTTGGTTACAATTTCACCACCCCAGACACAATTTACACATTGTGGGCATGCAGTGGGTGTGACTATGATCAGCAGTCTAGTGGTTCACTGTGACAGAGTCGGGGCAGCTGGTTAAAGGCCCCAGTGTCCAATTCTAGCCTCCAAAAAACATTCTGGAAGCGTCAGAAATGTATTTGCATAATTGTGTATTGTGGCTGGTATTACAATGTGGTTACGACTCTGGGTGACACTGAGTGACCAATAAGAATGTGGCAGCCAACGGCATGTTGGGGTGCCAGTACAGATCTAAACAACTGTCAAAGCCGTCAAAACAAGAAGGCCATCAGTGGATGTAGGACATAGGATGTAACACGGAGGATGTAGGACGAAGGATGTAGGTTGTACGTTGTAACAGGTAGAATGTAGGGTGTAGGATATAACAGGTAGGATGTAGGGTGTAGGATGTAGGACATAGGATGTAGGTTGTAGGTTGTAACTGGTAGGATGTAGGGTGCAGGATATAACAGGTAGGATGTAGAACATAGGATATAGGGTGTAGGGTGTAATGCGTAGGATGTAGGACGTAGGATGTAGGTTGTAGGATGTAACAGGTAGGATGTAGGACGTAGGATGCAGCCTCGTCACATAGCATGCCAACAGAATATACTGCGTCTCGCACAGTGAGACAAGGCTGACATCAAGATTTGTACTATCGCACATTCTGCCATAAGTTACATAACAGCAGGCCATGGCAACAAGCCTTTTTTGCTGATACTGTAGCATCCTTTCTTCATCTCCCTCCTGTTAAGATCGGCTATTCTCTGTGTCCTTTTCTGTCCCCTGTGCTTTGGTACACTCTGCCAAGCCAAACTCATGACTAATCCACTACCATCAGATGCAGGAGGGTAAGATACTGTAGAGGGGAGAATGGATGAAATACTGATGAGCAACAGAGGGGGAGAGAGGAGGAGAGGACACATGAGGATAGGAGTAGTGTGTTGGAGAGATAGAGAGAGAGAGAGAGAGAGAGAGAGAGAGAGAGAGAGAGAGAGAGAGAGAGAGAGAGAGAGAGAGAGAGAGAGAGGAGAGAGGAAGAGAGATCCCACGTCCCAGCTCATCATAAAGCAGACAGCAGTGTGTCTGATTTCTCAGAGCCCAGCTGGCTGCAAACCAAATGCCAGGGACGCCTGGCAGAGGACAAAAGCACAACCAGCCCACACACACACACACACACACACACACACACACACACACACACACACACACACACACACACACACACACACACAGGTACCCACTTCATATCAATTAAAACGCCAGCCAACTAGATGTACAAACACACTCACGCAATATAGAGGGCTTTCAGGTGACATACCACACACTTTGGCGGCCATATTGGAGGTCCTCAGCTCTGTGAACAGCTGGTTGTGTTTCTAAATTTACAACTTGTCCGTCTCAACAGAACTGAACAGACATGTTAATTTCTGTGCTGTTTTTGACTGAGAAACTGATAATTTCATCACTGATACATCTGACTGATTTTGTGTTTAGATAATGTCAGCTTGTTAGCTAGCTAACCACAGTATCTGGTCAGCTAACCATCACTGTCTTGTTGTTAACACATCTGATATGTACACTAGCTAACACAACAACTCTGGCTAGCAGAAGCTAGTATTAGCCGTGGCTAGTAGTTACATGTTAAAGCTACACTAGATCCCTGTCCAGACAGCATTATTATTATTACTAGAGGAAGTCATAAATTCCAAATTCTTTGCGTGGTAAACAACACACTCCAGAATCTGATGGAGATGATACCCCCCACAGTAATTTCACTGGTAGTCTGTCAGGGGAAACTGACAGACTACCATCCTCTTAGCTGCAGTAAGTCCAGCGAAAATGAGGCGCCAGCAGCATGTGCTCAAATCCATCAAGGAAGTGTCATTAAGAAGTAGCACTGATTGCGAGCCACGAGTGGCTCTCATCAAGAGGACAGAGAGAGTACGTGATATTATCCTCCCAAAATGTCTTAACCTCTGGGCACTCCCGTATCATATGAATAAACAGACCAATGGTGCGGTCTGGGCAAAATTAACAATATGGATCAGCTCTGTATTTCATTTGATGCAGACGTCGACGTGAAAGATAGGACCTGTGAATTAATTTGTAATGAATCTTTTGATGTTTAGAGTTCCTCAAGGACAAAAGATATATTAGACACAGATGGAATTCCAATTCAAAGATACAGAAGTTATATGTCTTCTCTCTGCAGGGTATCCAGTGGAAGATGATGCTTTAACAATAAAGTTATACAGGAGTTAGTGTTAAAACATAATAGCTTATGAAGAGGATGGGTCTTCAGAGGTGTATCTAGAGGGACGCCTTGGGCCCTCATTGCTGCTAGTTGTAAATAGAAAAAGAAGGAAGTGCTCCGGAGGTTAAACATAGACAGCAAATATTTGAACTCCCTGAGTCCCTTCTGCCCAACAGAGTCTGAGAGGTTGTGCACACTTTTTTCACTCAATGGTGGAAATATAAGAGTTTTGAAAATAGTTTATCATCAATCTTGGCAATTTTTTAACTGTCTTAAGAGGTCTGCCCAAATATATTAAATCTGACAAATTCTAGGTGTAGTGGAAATTATATTACCATTCTATTTCTCTCCTATGTTGTCTGCTCTCATGCTCTCAGTACATTTCCACTGGCTTGAGACAATGGCTACTCTGTGAAGATGACCCTGGAAAGTCTAGCCCGTTTATCTTTGTCTTGCACAGATGCACCCTAATCGTAGAATGTTTCAAGTATAAGAATGTGCCGGACTTCTCATGACTGATGATGTTTCTACTACATGATTACAAGAAGGGTGGACAAAGCAAATTGTTTCGCTCTTTGATTCACACACTTGTTGGGTGAATGTTGTGCCTTGCTTGCAAGCAATAAAGACGACAGAAAGACAACTTCTCTTCTCCAAGTCTCTTTATTACAGAAAACGTCCACCACAATAGGGGTGAACCAGTTTTTGGAAATATATCTTATCTTATCAGAATATTCACTTTTACTGAGAATGTTACTGAATGGATCTACAGCCACACCACAACAAGCTTTCTCAGCTAGCTTTTTCTTGCCCGGTTGTTTTATATTTAGGCAGAATTTGCACACCGTCAGTTCTCCAATGGACCTCCAAGATGACGCCAAATTTGGTTGCGGGGAGATTTGTCACACAACTACAAAACCTCTAGACCAGCCCAGTCCCAACACTCTCCACTTACCTGTACATTGTCCAGCACCATGCCGGCCATCACCATGCCCATCCCAGCCAGCAGGTAGGGGAAAACCACCTGGAGACAGATGGCGATGGACGACTCCTCCTCCGCTTTGACCACTGACACTTTGGGCCTCTCCTCCACTGGCTTCTTAGCAGGAGGCTGGAGGACTGGGGGTGAGAGGAGGTCATCCTGCCCGTCTAAGGTGCCTCCCAGGTGGCCGCCGGGACTCCCGCTGGGGCTCTTCCCCTTCCCCTTGGAGCGGGACTTTTTGTTCTTTTTCCTCTGGCGGGGCTGTTGTGGTTGCTGATCCTCACCCGGCATAATGGCGGTGGTGGTGAGTGGGGCGGTGGCTTAATCTGGGGACAGTGGGAGACACATACAGAATTAGAAGGGAGAGACTGGGTGGGTCAACTGTGTTGTTTTACTGCACTTTTCCACCCCAAAATCTATCAAATCATATCAAGTGAGATGCTGTTGCAAAATGATGATGTAGGCTAGTCTCACACACCAAAACTAAAACACAAATCTATCATTTGTCAATCAAAGACATCCATATATCATCGATATATCATATAAATGAACTGTTTCAGATGGGAAATCTGTTCTATTCTTTTCCATTTCATTCTTCATAACGAAAAATCACTATAACATTCTTATAGGGACTTACAGTGTGTCTGTGGTACTTAATAGTGTATTTACAGTGACCTTATCATACTTTCTGGTATTATTTCTATCTCCTATGATATTACTAAAGGATTACCTGTGGTATAGTTTTAGACAAATTGCAGCTGCATGACGTAATATTTGTATAGTATTCTTTTAAAATGTATCATAGGATTACTATAGGCTAGTTCATTTTCCTAACGGCTATTCTCTTCTATTCTACTCTATTGTATCACATATATTATTCTCTAAATACACTGCTGATTTCTATCAGTAATGCGTCTAGTTACAAACAGCACGGTATGAACGTGTTGGCTGATCGTTTAGTAAACAGTAGGCGTCAACCCAATCCGACCCAGTGCTAAAAACAAACAATACAAATACTGTATATACACACAATATCGTCGCCAATGTCCCGGTAATGTCGCGAGATGTCGAGCTTCCTCTGCAGATCCATTCATCGCGCATCAGAACCGTTAAAAGCATAAACATGAAACTCTCTTCTTTACATTTTTGCCATGCAGGCTGCTACAGGAGGCTGCCATGTGTACACCCCATAATAACACTTCCCCAGTAACCATTGGTTACACAACCAAATGCATTCTGATTGGCTACAAAACTGGAGTAGAAGAGCGAAGGAGAAGCAACGTGTGGCCCCGCCCCCCTCTGGAGAAAGTGAGCTGCTGTGTGAATTTAAGAAAATAATTATTTAACTGAATGAATCCTGAGGCAAGGCTGACTCTATAGTAGCCTACATAAAAGTGACAAATGTGTTTTATGTTAATTTACTTCTAGGAAATAGATGCTTTTAGACACTTTTCCCACTCCCCAGTGTCAGAACAGAGGATTAATATTGGCTCTTAGGACAGGAGGTCCAAAACTTTTCCAATGTCAAAGACCCCAAAATAGATCCTCATGAGACCATGGACCCCCATTTGATCAGATTATGTCTAAACTAGTGGGATTATCACAGTGGGGAGAGTGAAACGTATCAATTAAAATCAGTGTTACACATTCTCTCATTGTGCTACTTTTGAAAAGTGAATTCAACTACTCCTCATTTTGCCGGGGACCCCCTGGTGGTCCCTGAACCCCACTTTAGGAACCATTTGGGAAAAAGCAAGAGTGAAATCAACAGTGTTTGGTCGACTCAGAAACATCTACATCTAATCATCTAAACTAAACTGACCTAACAAGCCAAAGAGCAGGTATTGTACAAGCAGTGAAACTAAAAATTACTCCAAAGTGTATCTGCTTTTGTGATCAAACTATCAATGGTACAGCAGTGACCTCCATACCATTGAATAGCATTTATGGGTGTAAGTATTATTGCTGTAAAAGCCAAACCCTAGTCCTGACCTTTTAACTTTAAAACACAGAAAAAGTAGTTACTGCTGTTTGTCTTTATTGGACAATATATTGCATTGCCATTGACTGCTGTTGTGCTGTTGTGATTAATAACTAAAGGTCAGAGGCAGGCATTGCTGAAAGTGCAGACACCGTCAACACAGTCAACCTAGACTGAGTAACTTATGGTTCAAAAACACATGCACACCACTGCATCGCTTAGGAGATATTATTGTATTTGAAGCTCAGATCATATTCAACGTCCTTACCTTTTGTCTTCAGAGCTTGTGAAGTCAAGTGTGTGTTCAGTTGAGCGCCTGCTCCCAAGAATAACTCATCTATGAAGACGACACAGTTTGTGTGTGTGTGTGTGTGTGTGTGTGTGTGTGTCTATGATTGATATGCGTGTGTGCTGCACTTGCTGTTTGTGCATGTGCTTGTGTGCATATATCTACATGTAGGCTGTGTGTATGTTCTGCTCTCGTGAAGTTCTATGCATGTTTGCCCGGGGCGTGTGTGTTTGTACTTTGCATGTGTGTGTGTGTGTGTGTGTGTGTGTGCAGAATGTATGTGCCAGTGCATGTGCAACAAGGGGCACCGTCTTGAATTTCATGCCATTGGCAGATAAGGATATCCCCCTCCTGTCTCGCCCCGTCTCTCTGGGACTGGTGACAGCAGCAGGCAGCTACAGCTCTTTCCCTTTTTTCCACCCATGGGAGGAAGAAAAGTCCCATAATATTCATCACTTTCATTTGGGAAATTCCTGCTCATGTCCTATTTATATGTGGGGGCACTTTTCCTCTAAACCAGGGTGTTTTAAACTTCATCATGGGACTCTAATACATTGTTTATCTTTTGTTCTGGAAGCCACATTCATTAAAAAACTACAGTATTTTCAACTGTGTCCACCAGAAGTATGTCTGCAGGCAATTTTAGAAGACTGATTCATTTTCTCATCATAATTTATGTAATCATTTATGCTCATTTCCTGACAGAAAATGATTAGCTCTACAATCCAAAACCAGTCCATCCTAACAAGTCATTTAGTTTATATTCACACTTAAAATCTTAATTTCCTTATAAGAAGGAAAGAAGTTTGCCAATGAGGTGAGATAAGTCCACTTGTTTACAATGCAGTTTCAAAAGCAGATCCACTAGTATCAATGTAATGTTATTTGATTCAAGTTGATTTGAATTGGAAACAAGCAAAATTATCTCACCCCATTGGCAGATTTTTTCCCTTGTTCTAAGGAATACAAGATTTTAATACTCAGCACTAGACTAAATGACTTAAGATGGATATTTTGGATTTGTGGCCTGGCTGTTATGTCTCTCAGGTCTTGTCTTTTGTCAATATGTCCTCTAAACTGCACATGTGAAATGTGAACACATGGTAAGGCATGTTGGTCTTTTGACAGGAACCCACTATCAGCTTGCAGTATGACGCCACACTGTACGTATGTTTGGTGAAACGCCAAGATAGAGTTTCTAAACAGGCATTTCCAACACCGATCACCTGAGGAGCTATATGCTAAAACAGGCTTATAACCAGTATTTCCACTATATGTAGGCTGTTCAAACCTGACGCACATTACCTCTCTTCAAGAGCTTACATTACTCAGCAGTGAGCATTTAAGGCCACATTAATGTTTTCATCCTCATCATAAAATCATAAGACACTTGCCTCTTAAAAGTCTGTAGCTCCTCCAGACAAAAAAAAGAAAAAAATTGTGAGAGTTGGCCAACTGCATTGATATTATACACTGACATTATGTCAGAGGTCATAAATGAAAGTATATTGCATTTTCTCCATTGAAAGTGTATGTAGGCTACATACCACTGCACAAAACTCACTCACCAGAAATTAGCAAATTTTCAAAGAATTCTCCCTTTTAGAGATTAGCTTTATGGCATGCCTGCTTTATTAGACAGTCCACAGTGGAAAGAGACAGAAAAGTAGGGAGAGAGTCATGAGCAACAAAGTTTTCCAGGCCAGTTTCAAACCCAATACTTTGCATTTACATAGACAACTGAGCCACCAGGACAGTCCAGGACAGTCCAGAAGTTGCCCTTTAAGAGGATTTTGCCGCTGTCCCTTTCAGAGTGTGTTCACACCACTGGTATGCTGTGATAATTAATGGATATATCACAAGGATGCTGTTAATGCAGTGGATATCTGAGACACTGCCAGTGAGTCACAAGGTCTACATGTGCTGAGTCGTCCAGTTTCCACATGATAAAATGTCTATTCATGTGGGTGACAGAGTGAGACTTCATTTCTTATTTCGAGTCTAGACATCTGCTCTATGTTACTGCCCTTGTTAGCTCATTACTGTACCAAAGGTAAGTCATCATGTAGGCTATTGCATTACACCTCAGTGGTATCGCTGTACTGTGCCTCACTAGTGGGCTGTGGAGTAAATTTGCCGTACTGTTTTGTTGAAATGTAAAGAAATTCAATGCCAAAATAAGAATATTCCAGCACTCATATTTAAATTCAAATTGCTCATAAGTAGCCTACACTTCCTCCAAGTTAAAACACACTGGGCCTTGTCCAGCACCTCTTTCACATGTGCTATCCATTATGTATGATAATAATAAGGTCTGTATGTAAAATATACAGGCTCTCAAAATATGATTTTTGTGCTTTTTGTGTCATCGTGAATCACTGCTGTAGCATACTGTCCAGTACTGAGGGTGGACACTACATCAGAATACTGAAATATAGTGTGGAATATGTGTCTAATTAAGATATAATAAGAGGTCGAGCATGTGGACAGTTCAACTCTACAAAATACATTTAAACAGTTAAGAAAGTAGTTTGGAACACTGACATTGTACATTATGCAGGATTGGCTATGAAATTAATGAATTTGCAAGGCAGATGACATGGACAACTATCACTGTAAACGTCAACACATGGTATAAACATGTCAAATACTGATATTCCACTATTTTTTTGACACTAATTCCCTATACCAGCTCCAGACCCTGACCTCTGATCTCTGACCTTCCTGTGAAGCAGGCAAGAGAAAAGACTATTTCACTATGGGGATCAATTCAGTATCACATTATCACCTTCACACATTAAATGACACTGGCACCACCCTACTTCCCCACTAGGTGGGAGCATGGCTTAAGGGGAAAGAGCATAACATCACAAAGGTGCTGTCAATGTCTTCATTATATTTTATGGCTTTTTAACAGAGGCAAACGCTTGGCAAAATTCTCACCCACTTGCAACATGATACACCGAAGCTAAAAACAGACTCCAGTGGAACTACTTTGTTCTTCTAAGTACACTTGCACAGTTTAGGCTTGCTTTCATGTGCAACTGCTGTAATGACAATAAAGAGTGAATATGTTCGACTTATTAGAGCCGACAAGTACGCCGAGCAATTTTCCACGATTTCAAAGCCGATGCAGAAAAGAGATTTTTGATACAGGTGTGCTGAGTTTTGGTGGTATCAGCTGCATGGTGGTCTGTTAGGATGAGCTGTCTGTAAGAGGCTTTAAGTCGCAGTCTTATTTAAGTTTATAGTAACCTGATCCATGTTATAGTTATGGATTCCTTAAACCCTCCTTTCAGAGGTGGAAAGCCCCTGGAGGTTATGGAAATCTGGTTTACAGTCCCACACTGTTTATTTTAAACTCACATTTACTGTAATCAAAACCAGGAAAGACTAAGATTGCCTTCCCATATGTTTTCCTATACATTTCTGTCTTTTGTGATTGTGTGTGTGTGTGTGTGTGTGTGTGTGTGTGTGTGTGTGTGTGTGTGTGTGCGTATGTGTGTTTTGTGGTGTGCTTTGGCTTCAGCTCAGCATGACTGTGTGAGCCCTGGCATTTTCAGCACCTCATTAACGCCTTTATGCAGACATGGCACACACACACACACACACACACACACACTGACACATATGAACACACACACACACACACACACACACACACACACACACAGTAAAAGGGCCTTCTTTGCATTGTAGAGCTGCTCTGAACTTTGGGCCGGTGCTACAGGTAAAAGCAAAGAATTGCAATAACCTGGTGTACCATTTAGAAGTCACGTTTCTCTCAGCCCATAGTGCATCAGCTGAGGATGTGGGTGTACTGTATTCATAGTATTCTGTTACATCACCACACGGCCATCTTGGTAGGAAAATAACAGGTGATTGTAATAAATTAACAGGTGATTACAATCAAATGACAAACACAGCCAATGAGCTGTGTGTATTGTAAAGCACCATATTGGTAGGAAATGCATGTGACATCATGGGAATACTATGAATAGGTATAGGCTACTCAATCCAAAGTCAGTGGTAATTAGGCTGATAGGTGGGTGTACTAGAGTTTTTGGTAGATTGACCCATAGGCCTATTTGTCAAATTAGACATTAAAGGATAAGGCCGGTGTTTTTTAATGCATTGCTTACCGTCAACAAATCCTATGAAAATAACAAAATCAGCAATGATTTTGTTTTGCCAACAAGTCTCGTCCATGTAGCCGGTGCCCAATGCAGCCATGTCCCAGCAGCCATAGAACTCCATTGTATTAAAAAAATGATTAAAAACACGTCAAAGAGCCATGCTGTTGCTCTGCAGCATATTTCATCATCACGATGCACCGGGCCAGCCGACTTTTTCCTCAAACAACTTAATAACCGTAAACACGTTTTCCATCTCAGGAAAGTAGTTCTGTAGCACCGAAAATAGTCCCCGGCGTAATGAAGAATTTGTTCCCATTTGAATTTGATTTGGTAATAACTACAACAGTCTGACTTTTCATGGTAACAGTTAGCGATTTTTACAATTGAAACTAAGTCTTTGTGAGCTGTATAAAAATGGTACGTGGGAAGTCAGAAAGTAATGGGAGTAGAGCAAACGCATTGTTGACTTTGTTATTTTCATAGGATTTGTTGACGGTAAGAAATGCATTAAAAAACACCAGCCTTATCCTTTAAGTAATGAGAACATAGACACCAAAATCATGTGTCCCTGGTAGATCATTGGAGATCATGGAGTGCTCCATGCTAACACTTTAGTGTACACTATGTTGAGTGATAGTAGGCTATGCTAACACTTTAGCATACACTGTGGTGACTGACAGTAGGCTAAATGCTAACTCTTTAGCGTACACTATGTTGAGTCACAGTAGGCTCCATGCTAACATTTAGCGTACACTATGTTGAGTGATAGGAGGCTCCATGGCTCCATTCCATAGTATATCTACTAAAGTGTTAGCACATGTTAGTGTCTAAGTTCTCACTTAACAGGCAAGTTGACCAACAGGTTAATCTCCCAAAAACTTGGTGTATTTCTATAGGAATGGGGAAAGGTGAGTATTCATAGTATACCCATGATGTCACGTGTGGTGATGCAACAGAATACTATGAATACTCGGCACACTTGTGTACACCCTCGACTGCACCACTAAACAATTAATTAATGGCTTGTGACCTGGGACAGTGAGCGTCTTGCTCAGTACAGTGTCTTATAAGCTGCTGCAGACAGAGCGGATTTGATACTCGGTGTGACGATAAGCCTGCTGGTTGAGAGATAGCTGTGTGTTTCCAGGCTCTTTGGCCCGGATGGTGGAAACTATCGTGGAAACTCGTAGTGTTGCTATAAATAAATGTCCCTGTCCCCTGTAGCGGGCCTGGCTATCATGTCAGTCAGTTAGTCAGTTGGCCTGTCTTTCCATCTGCCTGCCTGTCAGTCAGTCTGCCTGCCTGACTGTCTATCTTTCTCTCAATCTGTTTGTATTGATTATACATCTGTCCTGTCTGTGTTTACTAGTCTGTCTTCAATTCATTTGTCTACCTGTCTACTTGGCTGCATGTTCTGCTTATCTGTCAGTCAGCCTGTCATTTGGCTCATGTGGCTATCTGTCAGTTAGTGTTTAACTGATTGATTTTGAAGGCGGATACTGATATTTTTGTATTGAAGTTGCAGATATTTTGTGCCGATTTTCAATAGCTTTAAAGGGGAATGCCACTAATTTTAAGAATTCACATGTTATTTCTGTGTCCCAAGACAGTTCAGTCAATGTTTGTGATGTTTGTGTTTTGCTTGTGAACTTGAACCGCTCTTTCCTAAAGCTAGAAATCAGAGAGAAAATCCTTTAATTTGTGATGTCACTGGGATGTAAAATCAGGGGCTGCTCCATTGACAATGAATGGGGCAGTGAATTTATGGAGCCATAAGACGCTAATTTGAGTTGTCACACCGAAATTAAGTTCATATTCCAGCATTGCTAACAGGTATGAACCAGAATTTAAAACTCATTTGAGTACAAGAACTCTCACAAAAATCGTACGCCTCAACAAAGTCAGTGCCCCATTCATTGTCTATGGAGCAGTGCCAGATCAGTGACATCACAAATTCAAAGGTTAGCTCTCCAGTTTCTAGCTTTAGGAAAGAGTTAGGGAAAAGTATTGAGTGAACTGTCCTGGGGCACAGGAATAACACTTGTGAATTCTTAAAATGGGTGGTATTCCCCTTTAAATTTGACACTTTTCATGCCAAAAATCACAAGGATTCTGTTTCCCCGAGATCTTTGTTCAGTGTTTAGACCATCATGGGACACTAAAACTCTCCATTGAAAACCAGACTAATGAAATTCTTTTAGGTGGGTTAGCAGCTCCTTGAGGCAGGGTGAGGCAGGTTTTATTACAGGTTTTACAGACTGTTGAGTCAAATCCTCCCACACCGCACTGGAATTTTTCGGAATAAAACACTGATATCGGCCCAGTGTATCAGTCTAACCCTCCCTACCTGTGTCTGTCTCTCTATTGGCCTGCCTGTATGTCTGTCTTTCTGTCTGTATACCTTGGAGCACCTGTTGCTGATCACACCAGCAGCTGTTGGCCTTGTGTTACTTCCACTTCACCTACTCTATCTCCCCTTCTACACACACACACACACACACAGAGACACACACACACACACACACACCAGGAACCTGTCCTCGCTGTCACCATACTATTTCACCCACTCTTGCAACACTTCATTGTGTCATTACAGCTACCATGAGAGAGTTGTCTCCAGTTACTATCTTTCCACTGTGTGTGTGTGTGTGTGTGTGTCTGTGTGTGCTTGCATGTATGTGTGCTTGTGTGTGTATGTTACAAAGTTATAGTCAGTTACAGTACAGTATGTCACCTCTGTAAACCCTTAGAAGGATGTGATTGTCACTCTCAGCATGCTAGAAGGAAAATGAAGAGGAAAGCCGGAGTCACCCCATCTAACCTGAGAACTTGCATGAACACAGTGTTGCAAGGGTTGGGAATGTAATGCAATGGAATACCTAAACTCAGTAACCTAATCTGATTAGATTCAGTTACTGTTCTCACTCCAAAATCTGTAGAATATATTAGAATCTGTTACTTTAAGATGTGTGAAATGATGTTTGTTGTCTATATTCTCCCAATCTAAATGCCCATTCCCCTTCAAACATAGTCTGGGCAAATCAAACAGTAAAAGGACTATTAGATTACATTTTTGTAATCAGATTACTGTAATCCCATTACAGATTCAATGCAATGAATCCATTGCAAAATTTCCCTCTCATTCACATGCTCCGCTGTTGTGAATATAAACGCATCCGTACAGCGATGAGTCAACATCAAGACGCTGTCTGCTGGTTTTGGAGGAATGCTTTCAAGGGACACTCGGTGAAAGATGCCATGACTCATTTGTTCTGATGAAGCAGAATGACCAGAATCTAATGTCTCATGTTATTCTGTCGCTGCTGTAATTTCATCGGTACACACACTCACGTGTTTCATTCGGTCGTCAGTCATCAGCTCCCCTGCTGTTTGCCACATTAGCATTTCCTGATCTAATAGAGTCGGGAGTACACTGGTGGTGAGAGACCCATTTGAAACCAGAGCAAGACCGTGGCATTTTATTGGTGGCCTGTGCTAAACATCATGTGATTGTATTCCAATCATATGGTATTTTAATATACTAGATGGGAAAATATGGTAAGGTATTGTTTGATAAATGTGTTGACACCCAGCAGTGGTGGAGACTGAGACAAGACTGAGTCAAAATGGCCTTGAGACAAAGTCCAAGACTGTAGGAATCTAGACTTGACACTGGACTCAGAATGTTTTTACAAGGACACAAACAAGGAACTTTGTGTCACAAGGAAACAACATTTCGATGGAGTCTTGCTTCTGTAATTCAACACATTCGGTTGAAACAGGATATTAGGGTGAGGCATTATGCAGAGAACTGTTTGAATGTGTCTGAACGGGTCGGATCATAACAAACATGGAAAGAGAAAGGCAGTGAAGCCTGTTGCATACACCGTTTTCCCGGAAAAATGTAAAAAATAAATATAAATGTTGTAGCATCGATTGGCATTTATTGTTAAATGGGTGTCCGTTATGATATGAATTAGCTAACAAGGTGAAAAAGTCATTTTTCATTACATTGTGATTTTTAAGGGCATTTCTCATTCACCTTAGTCTCAGTGGAACTCTGCTGCTTTTTAAGAAATGGGTAAAATCCTGAGCTATTGTATGCAGGCAATAGAGCTCTCAGCAGGGATGAGAATAGAGGTGCGTGGGACAAAGCTTTGGTTGAAAACAGCTATAAAGTACAAAAATATATCAAAAAAAAAATCCTATCTATTGTGTTCAGCAGGATTATTATCACTCATATTGCCTCACACTCTCTCCTAGAAACAGCTGTCATCACTGGCAGGATAGAGCAGACATATCTAGTCCTTGTGCGCATGCTGTATGTATATTGTGCATGTGTGTTGTATACGCACGTGTCAACTTTCACTGAATGAGTTCAGATGGGCCATCTGTTGGCTGCTGTCTAGCGTCCGCACCGTTAGAAGGACGTATTACATAATCCTACTGAAATTTATAGTATGATGGATGGCTGGAGCTCCTTACACACTTGTTGTGTGTGCCAACACTTCTGCTCTTTTCTCTTATTAACTCAATATGCAGAGAAGTGTTTTGGAAGCTTTAACTCTCTAAAGTGATGACAAGGGGCCCCATGATAACTGCCGTTTGAATTGTTCACTGACTGTAAAGAAGATATAGCATGGTCGATGATGCTCGTAACTATATAGCTATATGAGGTTTGGTAGGAGACAGGTGGACACATGCACATCATCAGGTGGTTGAGTGTAGTGTCCCTATTTCTTTCTCTAAATGAGAGTGATTAGTGTATACACTGCCAAAAACATCCCACAAGTCATTTATTCTGGTACTGAGCCTTAAAATCTTACTTTTTCTGCTAAAACAAATCTGTGAGTGAGATAATTCCCTTTGTTTCCAATGCAAATGAACTTACTAAGAATGTTCTTGAATCAAGTTTCAGTTCCTTGATACATAAAATAACACTTTAGCACACACAGGTAAAACTGCATTTGAAACAAGTGAAATTATCTCTCCTCATCGACACATTTATTTTTGCTTCCTTTAAGTGGTAATCCATGTGATCATGTTTTTTTGGTTTCCATCTTTGGTGCTCAGCGCTCATTGCTGTGGTGTTTCTGCACTGCTCTTCCCACAGATCACCTGTCAATCAAACAGTGTGTCCAGTACTGTGACGTCTTTCTCCTTGGATTTTCTGTTGATGCAGTTTGCTATTATTGGTTCAGTCTACATGAACCAATGGTGACATTATAAACAGATCTCAGGCTCTAAAGTGGCTCTTGCTCGGTCATGCTTCTGCTATCCGGGGTTGTGATCCCCCTGAGGTTCAAGTGAAGTGACGGTGCAGTCCTAAGTGGTTGGTTCGGGCGTCAGGGTCACAGAGTCCTGCGCTAGGCATTTGGGGTTCATATGTAAGGGCAGAGCCTCTTAATTTGAGCTTGGTGCACCAGCAGCCATCTGTAGAGAGCCTCAAAGTGTCGGGCTCACTCGGTTTGTCATGTGCTGCCAGCAGGAAAGCAGTCAACCTAGGGTCGTTTATCAGCATTCCTCTGTCCACACACACACACACACACACACACACACACACACACACACACATACACACTTGTACTGGCTCACTTTTACGACTACACCTTTGCTCTCTCTCTGCCCCTTTCCTCTACTCAGCCATTACTTTTTCCCCATTCTTATTATTCCCATTACTCTCCCCTACCCAAGCTTTGCATCATGTCCATGTGTAACTTTGCCTCTTATCACAACAGCTCTGAATCCAGTGAACATAACAGCAGCAGGGGTTGACTTGCCCTGTTACACTGACTGTATAGTCAATATTATTATTATGTACTGGGGCAGTCTGATTTACTGTTGAGTTGACTGCAGTGTAATATTGATTTCCCATTCTTAAAAGGTGAATATGAACAAACAGGTTTGGATTGTAGCTCATTATTGGCTTCCATGTTTAACAATGAGAACAGCAAAAAAAAGTCCATTGAGGCATTGCCCCAATACTTACAATACTGATTATCACTTTCAAACCCAAACATACATGTCCTCTTGTCTGACAGAACCCTGATATCATAGTGATATCATGATATGCAGTAATGCGTGTGTGTGTGTGTGTGTGTGTGTGTGTGAGTGATTTATTTCTATCCACTATCATTGTAAATCTCAGTGGCTCAACCAGTTGGTAGCTCTGCCATGTGCACACAACTGCTCATGTTGCTAACGTCACTCCTCTAGCTTATATATCTATTCACTGTATACTACTACTATTACTACTACTGCTACTACTACTATTACTACTATTACTACTACTACTATTACTACTATTACTACTACTGCTACTACTACTATTACTACTATTACTACTGCTACTAGTACTACTATTACTACTATTACTACTACTACTATTACTACTATTACTACTACTGCTACTACTACTATTACTACTATTACTACTGCTACTAGTACTACTATTACTACTATTACTACTACTACTACTACTACTACTGCTACTAGTACTACTATTACTACTATTACTACTGCTACTAGTACTACTATTACTACTATTACTACTACTACTACTACTACTACTGCTACTAGTACTACTATTACTACTATTACTACTACTACTACTACTACTACTACTACTGCTACTAGTACTACTATTACTACTATTACTACTACTACTGCTACTAGTACTACTATTACTACTATTACTACTACTACTACTACTACTTACAACTACTGCTATACTGTTAATAGTACTTTTGCTACTACAACTTCTACTACTACTTCTACTAGTAATTGTGATGCTACTACTATTACTACTACTAGTGCTAATAATAATAATAATATTAATAATGATGATAATTGAATGATGGTCTGTATACTGACGGGCCCACCTTACTTAAAAAAGAAATGA
Organism: Centroberyx gerrardi; assembly: GCF_048128805.1. Lineage (NCBI taxonomy): Eukaryota > Metazoa > Chordata > Actinopteri > Beryciformes > Berycidae > Centroberyx > Centroberyx gerrardi. The sequence continues at coordinate 25,378,405 of NC_136010.1, read as the reverse complement.
AAATCTATTCTCATAGCAGGCCGTTTTACATGACTAAATGCAGCAGTTGGCACCTGACTCTCCACAGATCTGGTGAAGACAGTTGGGAGGTGCTCTGCCTGCTCATAACGAGCAGCAGTGCTCTTATGTAATGAAGCGGGCTGAGGCTTTGATTCTTCCCACAGACCCGGCGGCCCGCTGTGAGCAAAGGGAAGCAGGCCAGGGAGGAGGAGAGGTTGTAAAGCGGAGCGGAGGAGAAAAACACAACGACAAGCGACCCTCTGTTGTCACCGAGACTTAGCAAAACAACGGAGCGCGACAGCTGCGCATCGATTCGTATTTTTAAACCTGTCGGAAAGTCAGAATTACCATATTAAACTGCTCGCACCTCCTCGGAAATATCGGCACGAGCACAAGAAGGAAACTACTAGGGAACTAAAGAAAGAATACACTTATTTGTATATTTGCTGCTTTCCTTCCTTCCTTCCTTCATTCCTTCCTTCCTTGTCACTGAGTGTGCGCAACAAGTGACCCAAACAAAATGGTAGCAGTGCTTTTCTTTGGACCCTTTTCACCAGTTTGCACATAAAGGAAACCTTGCCTGTCCTGAGGGATCCACCGGCCTGACTGGTGTATCAGCATCTGTACAAGACAAAAGTGTGTCTGTGTTCCCTTACTGCCAAGCAAGCTGCACGAACTGGTGCACACACACACACACACACACACACACACACACAGACCACCAGGAAACAGAAGGTTCTGGTGGAAACGCTGTGGGTCCAAGGGTGCATGGCTTGACAAGTCTTGGCTCCGACACCGAAAACTCTGAGATGCTGAAGAACTACCGACTGTGAAAAGTAGGTGGTGTGTGTATGTGTGTGCGGATGCTTGTTTGTGTGTGTGTGTGTGTGTGTGGCTGTTCTCCGAGAGTGAAGATGTAACCTTGAGTCATGTACACTGACCGTGTCGACTGTTTCTGTTGGGAAAGCTGCTTGTTTGAGTCCAAGCGAAAGTACACAAGATGACGCAAAAGCATGTCACCGCACCGCTTTTAATTTTCGGCCCACAGTGACTCACACCTTGGAGAGCCTTCAAAGTGAACGCATTCGATGAACAGAGAGAGAGAGAGAGAGAGAGAGAGAGAGAGAGAGAGAGAGAGAGAGAGAGAGAGAGAGAGAGAGAGAAATCTCTGTTTCTCATTGCCAGAGTAAATAGCATTCAGAGAGCCAGCAGGACCTTGGGCTGTGTTACTTGATATAATCAATGGCAAAGCAAAGATTTACACACACACACACACACACACACACACAAAATCTGTACAGTAGATTACAAACTTCACGCAAACTACACAAACACATGTATATTCTTATAATATTCTATAGTCATATTGCATAGGCCAAAAGCATGTGACCAGGGTTTTCTGATATATTTTGTTAAAAATCATCCAGTGAAAGTTGTCTACCTCAGATATGATAGAGGTTTTCTTTGCAACTATTCAATTATTAATTTAAAGTTCTGTTGCTTCCTATTGAGTTTCCCCAACCACTGAACAATTGAATTGGGGGTTCAATGGAGACTTTTAGTGTCCCATGAGAGGTTTTTGACACCCTGACAAGGATAACATTCAAGACTTAAGATATTGAATACCAGCACAAAATATCAGCTATTGGTAGCTTGAATCCAAAAATCTTGGTTATTAGTCGGTTAACTGTTTGTGGTCGAAGCCCTGCATCATGCTGAAACTTGGCCTTGATTGGACGAGCCTGTCTAGATGTATTATTTTGGTGGCTTTGGCCCCATAATGGCTGACTGGCATCTGCTTGCAGTATGTCTGATCTGCGGCAGAAGGTGCCAGTGCCTAAAATGATTCAAACCATGATTTTGGGGACATTGAAAAGCAAATATGCATGCCTTTGTTTCGTTTTTAATATGAAAAGATACATCACG